>NW_026910014.1:0-52227 GCF_949316205.1 Platichthys flesus
CGCACACACATGTTCACCTCTTTTTTCATCAAAGGAGTGTCTCTGGATGGAATTAGAGGCACGCACGCACACACATGTTCACCTCTTTTTTCATCAAAGGAGTGTATTTGGATGGCATTTTACTCCTTTTCATGCTTTTTCATCTTTTTGATTCAGGCACTCTGCCTGACTACTTTTACCCGAAAATAAGGCTTCGTCCTCGGGTAGAATCAGCCAGTGTCTGGTTTGAGGCTGAGGTGGCATTTTTTCATCCAGAGTCTTACAACTTTCAGGGGAATATAGACCCCAATGTGTGTGGTGCATGTGTTTGTTTTTCTCGGCCATGATCCAGGCACTCTGCCTGACTACTTTTACCCGAAAGTAAGGCTTCATCCTCGGGTAGAATCAGTCTCAGCCTGGAGGCTCCACTGACATGTTCCCATGGAAGTATTATGGGCTTCAGGGGCATATATTATGAATAATGTGACCCGCATTTTATTCATTTTCATGCTTTTTCACAGTTTTCATGCATTTTACCTCTTTTTTCACCCTTCTTCTTTTTGCTCCCCTGGTACTCCATTTCACACTCTGTCATATTTTCGCAAGGACCCCTGGTACTCCATTCGCAAGGACAACACAACACAACACAGTTTGACCCACTCAGGTGACCCATGACATCATATTATACACAGTGGCACAGGCATTTTATAAATTTTCATGATTTTTAGTCGTTTTCATGCATTTTTACTCTTTTTATCAAATGAGTGTATTTGAATGAAATTCAAGGCGGTTTGACCCGCTCACATGACCCAGGGCACCGTATGAGACCCAGTGGCACAAGCATTTCTTTTTCATTTTCATGCTTTTTCACCGTTTTCATGCATTTTCAACCTCTTTTTTCATCAAAGGCGTGTCTTTGGATGGAATTATAGGCACGCACGCACACACATGTTCACCTCTTTTTTCATCAAAGGAGTGTTTTTGGATGGCATTTTACTCCTTTTCATGATTTTTCATCTTTTTGATTCAGGCACTCTGCCTGACTACTTTTACCCGAAAATAAGGCTTCGTCCTCGGGTAGAATCAGCCAGTGTCTGGTTTGAGGCTGAGGTGGCATTTTTTCATCCAGAGTCTTACAACTTTCAGGGGAATATAGACCCCAATGTGTGTGGTGCATGTGTTTGTTTTTCTCGGCCATGATCCAGGCACTCTGCCTGACTACTTTTACACGAAAGTAAGGCTTCATCCTCGGGTAGAATCAGTCTCAGCCTGGAGGCTCCACTGACATGTTCCCATGGAAGTATTATGGGCTTCAGGGGCATATATTATGAATAATGTGACCCGCATTTTATTCATTTTCATGCTTTTTCACAGTTTTCATGCATTTTACCTCTTTTTTCACCCTTCTTCTTTTTGCTCCCCTGGTACTCCATTTCACACTCTGTCATATTTTCGCAAGGACCCCTGGTACTCCATTCGCAAGGACAACACAACACAACACAGTTTGACCCACTCAGGTGACCCATGACATCATATTATACACAGTGGCACAGGCATTTTATCAATTTTCATGATTTTTAGTCGTTTTCATGCATTTTTACTCTTTTTATCAAATGAGTGTATTTGAATGAAATTCAAGGCGGTTTGACCCGCTCACATGACCCAGGGCACCGTATGAGACCCAGTGGCACAAGCATTTCTTTTTCATTTTCATGCTTTTTCACCGTTTTCATGCATTTTCAACCTCTTTTTTCATCAAAGGCGTGTCTTTGGATGGAATTAGAGGCACGCACGCACACACATGTTCACCTCTTTTTTCATCAAAGGAGTGTCTCTGGATGGAATTAGAGGCACGCACGCACACACATGTTCACCTCTTTTTTCATCAAAGGAGTGTATTTGGATGGCATTTTACTCCTTTTCATGCTTTTTCATCTTTTTGATTCAGGCACTCTGCCTGACTACTTTTACCCGAAAATAAGGCTTCGTCCTCGGGTAGAATCAGCCAGTGTCTGGTTTGAGGCTGAGGTGGCATTTTTTCATCCAGAGTCTTACAACTTTCAGGGGAATATAGACCCCAATGTGTGTGGTGCATGTGTTTGTTTTTCTCGGCCATGATCCAGGCACTCTGCCTGACTACTTTTACCCGAAAGTAAGGCTTCATCCTCGGGTAGAATCAGTCTCAGCCTGGAGGCTCCACTGACATGTTCCCATGGAAGTATTATGGGCTTCAGGGGCATATATTATGAATAATGTGACCCGCATTTTATTCATTTTCATGCTTTTTCACAGTTTTCATGCATTTTACCTCTTTTTTCCCCCTTCTTCTTTTTGCTCCCCTGGTACTCCATTTCACACTCTGTCATATTTTCGCAAGGACCCCTGGTACTCCATTCGCAAGGACAACACAACACAACACAGTTTGACCCACTCAGGTGACCCATGACATCATATTATACACAGTGGCACAGGCATTTTATCAATTTTCATGATTTTTAGTCGTTTTCATGCATTTTTACTCTTTTTATCAAATGATTGTATTTGAATGAAATTCAAGGCGGTTTGACCCGCTCTCATGACCCAGGGCACCATATGAGACCCAGTGGCACAAGCATTTTTTTTTCATTTTCATGCTTTTTCACCGTTTTCATGCATTTTCAACCTCTTTTTTCATCAAAGGCGTGTCTTTGGATGGAATTAGAGGCACGCACGCACACACATGTTCACCTCTTTTTTCATCAAAGGAGTGTCTCTGGATGGAATTAGAGGCACGCACGCACACACATGTTCACCTCTTTTTTCATCAAATGAGTGTATTTGGATGGCATTTTACTCCTTTTCATGCTTTTTCATCTTTTTGATTCAGGCACTCTGCCTGACTACTTTTACACGAACGAAAATAAGGCTTCGTCCTCGGGTAGAATCAGCCAGTGTCTGGTTTGAGGCTGAGGTGGCATTTTTTCATCCAGAGTCTTACAACTTTCAGGGGAATATAGACCCCAATGTGTGTGGTGCATGTGTTTGTTTTTCTCGGCCATGATCCAGGCACTCTGCCTGACTACTTTTACCCGAAAGTAAGGCTTCATCCTCGGGTAGAATCAGTCTCAGCCTGGAGGCTCCACTGACATGTTCCCATGGAAGTATTATGGGCTTCAGGGGCATATATTATGAATAATGTGACCCGCATTTTATTCATTTTCATGCTTTTTCACAGTTTTCATGCATTTTACCTCTTTTTTCCCCCTTCTTCTTTTTGCTCCCCTGGTACTCCATTTCACACTCTGTCATATTTTCGCAAGGACAGCCTCGCACCCCTGGTACTCCATTCGCAAGGACAACACAACACAACACAGTTTGACCCACTCAGGTGACCCATGACATCATATTATACATAGTGGCACAGGCATTTTATCCATTTTCATGATTTTTAGTCGTTTTCATGCATTTTTACTCTTTTTATCAAATGAGTGTATTTGAATGAAATTCAAGGCGTTTGACCCGCTCACATGACCCAGGGCACCGTATGAGACCCAGTGGCACAAGCATTTTTTTTTCATTTTCATGCTTTTTCATCGTTTTCATGCATTTTCAACCTCTTTTTTCATCAAAGGCGTGTCTTTGGATGGAATTAGAGGCACGCACGCACACACATGTTCACCTCTTTTTTCATCAAAGGAGTGTCTCTGGATGGAATTAGAGGCACGCACGCACACACATGTTCACCTCTTTTTTCATCAAAGGAGTGTATTTGGATGGCATTTGACTCCTTTTCATGCTTTTTCATCTTTTTGATTCAGGCACTCTGCCTGACTACTTTTACCCGAAAATAAGGCTTCGTCCTCGGGTAGAATCAGCCAGTGTCTGGTTTGAGGCTGAGGTGGCATTTTTTCATCCAGAGTCTTACAACTTTCAGGGGAATATAGACCCCAATGTGTGTGGTGCATGTGTTTGTTTTTCTCGGCATGATCCAGGCACTCTGCCTGACTACTTTTACCCGAAAGTAAGGCTTCATCCTCGGGTAGAATCAGTCTCAGCCTGGAGGCTCCACTGACATGTTCCCATGGAAGTATTATGGGCTTCAGGGGCATATATTATGAATAATGTAACCCGCATTTTATTCATTTTCATGCTTTTTCACAGTTTTCATGCATTTTACCTCTTTTTTCCCCTTCTTCTTTTTGCTCCCCTGGTACTCCATTTCACACTGTCATATTTTCGCAAGGACCCCTGGTACTCCATTCGCAAGGACAACACAACACAACACAGTTTGACCCACTCAGGTGACCCATGACATCATATTATACACAGTGGCACAGGCATTTTATCAATTTTCATGATTTTTAGTCGTTTTCATGCATTTTTACTCTTTTTATCAAATGAGTGTATTTGAATGAAATTCAAGGCGGTTTGACCCGCTCACATGACCCAGGGCACCGTATGAGACCCAGTGGCACAAGCATTTCTTTTTCATTTTCATGCTTTTTCACCGTTTTCATGCATTTTCAACCTCTTTTTTCATCAAAGGCGTGTCTTTGGATGGAATTAGAGGCACGCACGCACACACATGTTCACCTCTTTTTTCATCAAAGGAGTGTATTTGGATGGCATTTTACTCCTTTTCATGCTTTTTCATCTTTTTGATTCAGGCACTCTGCCTGACTACTTTTACCCGAAAATAAGGCTTCGTCCTCGGGTAGAATCAGCCAGTGTCTGGTTTGAGGCTGAGGTGGCATTTTTTCATCCAGAGTCTTACAACTTTCAGGGGAATATAGACCCCAATGTGTGTGGTGCATGTGTTTGTTTTTCTCGGCCATGATCCAGGCACTCTGCCTGACTACTTTTACCCGAAAGTAAGGCTTCATCCTCGGGTAGAATCAGTCTCAGCCTGGAGGCTCCACTGACATGTTCCCATGGAAGTATTATGGGCTTCAGGGGCATATATTATGAATAATGTGACCCGCATTTTATTCATTTTCATGCTTTTTCACAGTTTTCATGCATTTTACCTCTTTTTTCCCCCTTCTTCTTTTTGCTCCCCTGGTACTCCATTTCACACTCTGTCATATTTTCGCAAGGACCCCTGGTACTCCATTCGCAAGGACAACACAACACAACACAGTTTGACCCACTCAGGTGACCCATGACATCATATTATACACAGTGGCACAGGCATTTTATCAATTTTCATGATTTTTAGTCGTTTTCATGCATTTTTACTCTTTTTATCAAATGATTGTATTTGAATGAAATTCAAGGCGGTTTGACCCGCTCTCATGACCCAGGGCACCATATGAGACCCAGTGGCACAAGCATTTTTTTGTTCATTTTCATGCTTTTTCACCGTTTTCATGCATTTTCAACCTCTTTTTTCATCAAAGGCGTGTCTTTGGATGGAATTAGAGGCACGCACGCACACACATGTTCACCTCTTTTTTCATCAAAGGAGTGTCTCTGGATGGAATTAGAGGCACGCACGCACACACATGTTCACCTCTTTTTTCATCAAAGGAGTGTATTTGGATGGCATTTTACTCCTTTTCATGCTTTTTCATCTTTTTGATTCAGGCACTCTGCCTGACTACTTTTACACGAAAATAAGGCTTCGTCCTCGGGTAGAATCAGCCAGTGTCTGGTTTGAGGCTGAGGTGGCATTTTTTCATCCAGAGTCTTACAACTTTCAGGGAATATAGACCCCAATGTGTGTGGTGCATGTGTTTGTTTTTCTCGGCCATGATCCAGGCACTCTGCCTGACTACTTTTACCCGAAAGTAAGGCTTCATCCTCGGTAGAATCAGTCTCAGCCTGGAGGCTCCACTGACATGTTCCCATGGAAGTATTATGGGCTTCAGGGGCATATATTATGAATAATATGACCCGCATTTTATTCATTTTCATGCTTTTTCACAGTTTTCATGCATTTTACCTCTTTTTTCCCCTTCTTCTTTTTGCTCCCCTGGTACTCCATTTCACACTCTGTCATATTTTCGCAAGGACAGCCTCGCACCCCTGGTACTCCATTCGCAAGGACAACACAACACAACACAGTTTGACCCACTCAAGTGACCCATGACATCATATTATACATAGTGGCACAGGCATTTTATCCATTTTCATGATTTTTAGTCGTTTTCATGCATTTTTACTCTTTTTATCAAATGAGTGTATTTGAATGAAATTCAAGGCGGTTTGACCCGCTCACATGACCCAGGGCACCGTATGAGACCCAGTGGCACAAGCATTTTTTTTTCATTTTCATGCTTTTTCATCGTTTTCATGCATTTTCAACCTCTTTTTTCATCAAAGGCGTGTCTTTGGATGGAATTAGAGGCACGCACGCACACACATGTTCACCTCTTTTTTCATCAAAGGAGTGTCTCTGGATGGATTTGAGGCACGCACGCACACACATGTTCACCTCTTTTTTCATCAAAGGAGTGTATTTGGATGGCATTTTACTCCTTTTCATGCTTTTTCATCTTTTTGATTCAGGCACTCTGCCTGACTACTTTTACCCGAAAATAAGGCTTCGTCCTCGGGTAGAATCAGCCAGTGTCTGGTTTGAGGCTGAGGTGGCATTTTTTCATTCAGAGTCTTACAATTTTCAGGGGAATATAGACCCCAATGTGTGTGGTGCATGTGTTTGTTTTTCTCGGCCATGATCCAGGCACTCTGCCTGACTACTTTTACCCGAAAGTAAGGCTTCATCCTCGGGTAGAATCAGTCTCAGCCTGGAGGCTCCACTGACATGTTCCCATGGAAGTATTATGGGCTTCAGGGGCATATATTATGAATAATGTGACCCGCATTTTATTCATTTTCATGCTTTTTCACAGTTTTTTTCACACTCTGTCATATTTTCGCAAGGACAGCCTTGCACCCCTGGTACTCCATTCGCAAGGACAACACAACACAACACAGTTTGACCCACTCAGGTGACCCATGACATCATATTATACACAGTGGCACAGGCATTTTATCCATTTTCATGATTTTTAGTCGTTTTCATGCATTTTTACTCTTTTTATCAAATGAGTGTATTTGAATGAAATTCAAGGCGGTTTGACCCGCTCACATGACCCAGGGCACCGTATGAGACCCAGTGGCACAAGCATTTTTTTTTCATTTTCATGCTTTTTCACCGTTTTCATGCATTTTCACATCTTTTTTCATCAAAGGCGTGTCTTTGGATGGAATTAGAGGCACGCACGCACACACATGTTCACCTCTTTTTTCATCAAAGCAGTGTCTCTGGATGGAATTAGAGGCACGCACGCACACACATGTTCACCTCTTTTTTCATCAAAGGAGTGTATTTGGATGGCATTTTACTCCTTTTCATGCTTTTTCATCTTTTTGATTCAGGCACTCTGCCTGACTACTTTTACCCGAAAATAAGGCTTCGTCCTCGGGTAGAATCAGCCAGTGTCTGGTTTGAGGCTGAGGTGGCATTTTTTCATCCAGAGTCTTACAACTTTCAGGGGAATATAGACCCCAATGTGTGTGGTGCATGTGTTTGTTTTTCTCAGCCATGATCCAGGCACTCTGCCTGACTACTTTTACCCGAAAGTAAGGCTTCATCCTCGGGTAGAATCAGTCTCAGCCTGGAGGCTCCACTGACATGTTCCCATGGAAGTATTATGGGCTTCAGGGGCATATATTATGAATAATGTGACCCGCATTTTATTCATTTTCATGCTTTTTCACAGTTTTCATGCATTTTACCTCTTTTTTCACCCTTCTACTTTTTGCTCCCCTGGTACTCCATTTCACACTCTGTCATATTTTCGCAAGGACCCCTGGTACTCCATTCGCAAGGACAACACAACACAACACAGTTTGACCCACTCAGGTGACCCATGACATCATATTATACACAGTGGCACAGGCATTTTATCCATTTTCATGATTTTTAGTCGTTTTCATGCATTTTTACTCTTTTTATCAAATGAGTGTATTTGAATGAAATTCAAGGCGGTTTGACCCGCTCACATGACCCAGGGCACCGTATGAGACCAAGTGGCACAAGCATTTTTTTTTCATTTTCATGCTTTTTCACCGTTTTCATGCATTTTCACCTCTTTTTTCATCAAAGGCGTGTCTTTGGATGAATTAGAGGCACGCACGCACACACATGTTCACCTCTTTTTTCATCAAAGGAGTGTCTCTGGATGGAATTAGAGGCACGCACGCACACACATGTTCACCTCTTTTTTCATCAAAGGAGTGTATTTGGATGGCATTTTACTCCTTTTCATGCTTTTTCATCTTTTTGATTCAGGCACTCTGCCTGACTGCTTTTACCCGAAAATAAGGCTTCGTCCTCGGGTAGAATCAGCCAGTGTCTGGTTTGAGGCTGAGGTGGCATTTTTTCATCCAGAGTCTTACAACTTTCAGGGGAATATAGACCCCAATGTGTGTGGTGCATGTGTTTGTTTTTCTCGGCCATGATCCAGGCACTCTGCCTGACTACTTTTACCCGAAAGTAAGGCTTCATCCTCGGGTAGAATCAGTCTCAGCCTGGAGGCTCCACTGACATGTTCCCATGGAAGTATTATGGGCTTCAGGGGCATATATTATGAATAATGTGACCCGCATTTTATTCATTTTCATGCTTTTTCACAGTTTTCATGCATTTTACCTCTTTTTCCCCCTTCTTCTTTTTGCTCCCTGGTACTCCATTTCACACTCTGTCATATTTTCGCAAGGACAGCCTTGCACCCCTGGTACTCCATTCGCAAGGACAACACAACACAACACAGTTTGACCCACTCAGGTGACCCATGACATCATATTATACACAGTGGCACAGGCATTTTATCCATTTTCATGATTTTTAGTCGTTTTCATGCATTTTTACTCTTTTTATCAAATGAGTGTATTTGAATGAAATTCAAGGCGGTTTGACCCGCTCACATGACCCAGGGCACCGTATGAGACCCAGTGGCACAAGCATTTTTTTTTCATTTTCATGCTTTTTCACCGTTTTCATGCATTTTCACCTCTTTTTTCATCAAAGGCGTGTCTTTGGATGGAATTAGAGGCACGCACGCACACACATGTTCACCTCTTTTTTCATCAAAGGAGTGTCTCTGGATGGAATTAGAGGCACGCACGCACACACATGTTCACCTCTTTTTTCATCAAAGGAGTGTATTTGGATGGCATTTTACTCCTTTTCATGCTTTTTCATCTTTTTGATTCAGGCACTCTGCCTGACTACTTTTACCCGAAAATAAGGCTTCGTCCTCGGGTAGAATCAGCCAGTGTCTGGTTTGAGGCTGAGGTGGCATTTTTTCATCCAGAGTCTTACAACTTTCAGGGGAATATAGACCCCAATGTGTGTGGTGCATGTGTTTGTTTTTCTCAGCCATGATCCAGGCACTCTGCCTGACTACTTTTACCCGAAAGTAAGGCTTCATCCTCGGGTAGAATCAGTCTCAGCCTGGAGGCTCCACTGACATGTTCCCATGGAAGTATTATGGGCTTCAGGGGCATATATTATGAATAATGTGACCCGCATTTTATTCATTTTCATGCTTTTTCACAGTTTTCATGCATTTTACCTCTTTTTTCACCCTTCTACTTTTTGCTCCCCTGGTACTCCATTTCACACTCTGTCATATTTTCGCAAGGACCCCTGGTACTCCATTCGCAAGGACAACACAACACAACACAGTTTGACCCACTCAGGTGACCCATGACATCATATTATACACAGTGGCACAGGCATTTTATCCATTTTCATGATTTTTAGTCGTTTTCATGCATTTTTACTCTTTTTATCAAATGAGTGTATTTGAATGAAATTCAAGGCGGTTTGACCCGCTCACATGACCCAGGGCACCGTATGAGACCAAGTGGCACAAGCATTTTTTTTTTCATTTTCATGCTTTTTCACCGTTTTCATGCATTTTCACCTCTTTTTTCATCAAAGGCGTGTCTTTGGATGGAATTAGAGGCACGCACGCACACACATGTTCACCTCTTTTTTCATCAAAGGAGTGTCTCTGGATGGAATTAGAGGCACGCACGCACACACATGTTCACCTCTTTTTTCATCAAAGGAGTGTATTTGGATGGCATTTTACTCCTTTTCATGCTTTTTCATCTTTTTGATTCAGGCACTCTGCCTGACTGCTTTTACCCGAAAATAAGGCTTCGTCCTCGGGTAGAATCAGCCAGTGTCTGGTTTGAGGCTGAGGTGGCATTTTTTCATCCAGAGTCTTACAACTTTCAGGGGAATATAGACCCCAATGTGTGTGGTGCATGTGTTTGTTTTTCTCGGCCATGATCCAGGCACTCTGCCTGACTACTTTTACCCGAAAGTAAGGCTTCATCCTCGGGTAGAATCAGTCTCAGCCTGGAGGCTCCACTGACATGTTCCCATGGAAGTATTATGGGCTTCAGGGGCATATATTATGAATAATGTGACCCGCATTTTATTCATTTTCATGCTTTTTCACAGTTTTCATGCATTTTACCTCTTTTTTCCCCCTTCTTCTTTTTGCTCCCTGGTACTCCATTTCACACTCTGTCATATTTTCGCAAGGACAGCCTTGCACCCCTGGTACTCCATTCGCAAGGACAACACAACACAACACAGTTTGACCCACTCAGGTGACCCATGACATCATATTATACACAGTGGCACAGGCATTTTATCCATTTTCATGATTTTTAGTCGTTTTCATGCATTTTTACTCTTTTATCAAATGAGTGTATTTGAATGAAATTCAAGGCGGTTTGACCCGCTCACATGACCCAGGGCACCGTATGAGACCCAGTGGCACAAGCATTTTTTTTTCATTTTCATGCTTTTTCACCGTTTTCATGCATTTTCACCTCTTTTTTCATCAAAGGCGTGTCTTTGGATGGAATTAGAGGCACGCACGCACACACATGTTCACCTCTTTTTTCATCAAAGGAGTGTCTCTGGATGGAATTAGAGGCACGCACGCACACACATGTTCACCTCTTTTTTCATCAAAGGAGTGTATTTGGATGGCATTTTACTCCTTTTCATGCTTTTTCATCTTTTTGATTCAGGCACTCTGCCTGACTACTTTTACCCGAAAATAAGGCTTCGTCCTCGGGTAGAATCAGCCAGTGTCTGGTTTGAGGCTGAGGTGGCATTTTTTCATCCAGAGTCTTACAACTTTCAGGGGAATATAGACCCCAATGTGTGTGGTGCATGTGTTTGTTTTTCTCAGCCATGATCCAGGCACTCTGCCTGACTACTTTTACCCGAAAGTAAGGCTTCATCCTCGGGTAGAATCAGTCTCAGCCTGGAGGCTCCACTGACATGTTCCCATGGAAGTATTATGGGCTTCAGGGGCATATATTATGAATAATGTGACCCGCATTTTATTCATTTTCATGCTTTTTCACAGTTTTCATGCATTTTACCTCTTTTTTCACCCTTCTACTTTTTGCTCCCCTGGTACTCCATTTCACACTCTGTCATATTTTCGCAAGGACCCCTGGTACTCCATTCGCAAGGACAACACAACACAACACAGTTTGACCCACTCAGGTGACCCATGACATCATATTATACACAGTGGCACAGGCATTTTATCCATTTTCATGATTTTTAGTCGTTTTCATGCATTTTTACTCTTTTTATCAAATGAGTGTATTTGAATGAAATTCAAGGCGGTTTGACCCGCTCACATGACCCAGGGCACCGTATGAGACCAAGTGGCACAAGCATTTTTTTTTTCATTTTCATGCTTTTTCACCGTTTTCATGCATTTTCACCTCTTTTTTCATCAAAGGCGTGTCTTTGGATGGAATTAGAGGCACGCACGCACACACATGTTCACCTCTTTTTTCATCAAAGGAGTGTCTCTGGATGGAATTAGAGGCACGCACGCACACACATGTTCACCTCTTTTTTCATCAAAGGAGTGTATTTGGATGGCATTTTACTCCTTTTCATGCTTTTTCATCTTTTTGATTCAGGCACTCTGCCTGACTGCTTTTACCCGAAAATAAGGCTTCGTCCTCGGGTAGAATCAGCCAGTGTCTGGTTTGAGGCTGAGGTGGCATTTTTTCATCCAGAGTCTTACAACTTTCAGGGGAATATAGACCCCAATGTGTGTGGTGCATGTGTTTGTTTTTCTCGGCCATGATCCAGGCACTCTGCCTGACTACTTTTACCCGAAAGTAAGGCTTCATCCTCGGGTAGAATCAGTCTCAGCCTGGAGGCTCCACTGACATGTTCCCATGGAAGTATTATGGGCTTCAGGGGCATATATTATGAATAATGTGACCCGCATTTTATTCATTTTCATGCTTTTTCACAGTTTTCATGCATTTTACCTCTTTTTTCCCCCTTCTTCTTTTTGCTCCCCTGGTACTCCATTTCACACTCTGTCATATTTTCGCAAGGACAGCCTTGCACCCCTGGTACTCCATTCGCAAGGACAACACAACACAACACAGTTTGACCCACTCAGGTGACCCATGACATCATATTATACACAGTGGCACAGGCATTTTATCCATTTTCATGATTTTTAGTCGTTTTCATGCATTTTTACTCTTTTTATCAAATGAGTGTATTTGAATGAAATTCAAGGCGGTTTGACCCGCTCACATGACCCAGGGCACCGTATGAGACCCAGTGGCACAAGCATTTTTTTTTTCATTTTCATGCTTTTTCACCGTTTTCATGCATTTTCACCTCTTTTTTCATCAAAGGCGTGTCTTTGGATGGAATTAGAGGCACGCACGCACACACATGTTCACCTCTTTTTTCATCAAAGGAGTGTCTCTGGATGGAATTAGAGGCACGCACGCACACACATGTTCACCTCTTTTTTCATCAAAGGAGTGTATTTGGATGGCATTTTACTCCTTTTCATGCTTTTTCATCTTTTTGATTCAGGCACTCTGCCTGACTACTTTTACCCGAAAATAAGGCTTCGTCCTCGGGTAGAATCAGCCAGTGTCTGGTTTGAGGCTGAGGTGGCATTTTTCATCCAGAGTCTTACAACTTTCAGGGGAATATAGACCCCAATGTGTGTGGTGCATGTGTTTGTTTTTCTCAGCCATGATCCAGGCACTCTGCCTGACTACTTTTACCCGAAAGTAAGGCTTCATCCTCGGGTAGAATCAGTCTCAGCCTGGAGGCTCCACTGACATGTTCCCATGGAAGTATTATGGGCTTCAGGGGCATATATTATGAATAATGTGACCCGCATTTTATTCATTTTCATGCTTTTTCACAGTTTTCATGCATTTTACCTCTTTTTTCACCCTTCTACTTTTTGCTCCCCTGGTACTCCATTTCACACTCTGTCATATTTTCGCAAGGACCCCTGGTACTCCATTCGCAAGGACAACACAACACAACACAGTTTGACCCACTCAGGTGACCCATGACATCATATTATACACAGTGGCACAGGCATTTTATCCATTTTCATGATTTTTAGTCGTTTTCATGCATTTTTACTCTTTTTATCAAATGAGTGTATTTGAATGAAATTCAAGGCGGTTTGACCCGCTCACATGACCCAGGGCACCGTATGAGACCAAGTGGCACAAGCATTTTTTTTTTCATTTTCATGCTTTTTCACCGTTTTCATGCATTTTCACCTCTTTTTTCATCAAAGGCGTGTCTTTGGATGGAATTAGAGGCACGCACGCACACACATGTTCACCTCTTTTTTCATCAAAGGAGTGTCTCTGGATGGAATTAGAGGCACGCACGCACACACATGTTCACCTCTTTTTTCATCAAAGGAGTGTATTTGGATGGCATTTTACTCCTTTTCATGCTTTTTCATCTTTTTGATTCAGGCACTCTGCCTGACTGCTTTTACCCGAAAATAAGGCTTCGTCCTCGGGTAGAATCAGCCAGTGTCTGGTTTGAGGCTGAGGTGGCATTTTTTCATCCAGAGTCTTACAACTTTCAGGGGAATATAGACCCCAATGTGTGTGGTGCATGTGTTTGTTTTTCTCGGCCATGATCCAGGCACTCTGCCTGACTACTTTTACCCGAAAGTAAGGCTTCATCCTCGGGTAGAATCAGTCTCAGCCTGGAGGCTCCACTGACATGTTCCCATGGAAGTATTATGGGCTTCAGGGGCATATATTATGAATAATGTGACCCGCATTTTATTCATTTTCATGCTTTTTCACAGTTTTCATGCATTTTACCTCTTTTTACCCCCTTCTTCTTTTTGCTCCCCTGGTACTCCATTTCACACTCTGTCATATTTTCGCAAGGACAGCCTTGCACCCCTGGTACTCCATTCGCAAGGACAACACAACACAACACAGTTTGACCCACTCAGGTGACCCATGACATCATATTATACACAGTGGCACAGGCATTTTATCCATTTTCATGATTTTTAGTCGTTTTCATGCATTTTTACTCTTTTTATCAAATGAGTGTATTTGAATGAAATTCAAGGCGGTTTGACCCGCTCACATGACCCAGGGCACCGTATGAGACCCAGTGGCACAAGCATTTTTTTTTCATTTTCATGCTTTTTCACCGTTTTCATGCATTTTCACCTCTTTTTTCATCAAAGGCGTGTCTTTGGATGGAATTAGAGGCACGCACGCACACACATGTTCACCTCTTTTTTCATCAAAGGAGTGTCTCTGGATGGAATTAGAGGCACGCACGCACACACATGTTCACCTCTTTTTTCATCAAAGGAGTGTATTTGGATGGCATTTTACTCCTTTCATGCTTTTTCATCTTTTTGATTCAGGCACTCTGCCTGACTACTTTTACCCGAAAATAAGGCTTCGTCTCGGGTAGAATCAGCCAGTGTCTGGTTTGAGGCTGAGGTGGCATTTTTTCATCCAGAGTCTTACAACTTTCAGGGAATATAGACCCCAATGTGTGTGGTGCATGTGTTTGTTTTCTCAGCCATGATCCAGGCACTCTGCCTGACTACTTTTACCCGAAAGTAAGGCTTCATCCTCGGGTAGAATCAGTCTCAGCCTGGAGGCTCCACTGACATGTTCCCATGGAAGTATTATGGGCTTCAGGGGCATATATTATGAATAATGTGACCCGCATTTTATTCATTTTCATGCTTTTTCACAGTTTTCATGCATTTTACCTCTTTTTTCACCTTCTACTTTTTGCTCCCCTGGTACTCCATTTCACACTCTGTCATATTTTCGCAAGGACCCCTGGTACTCCATTCGCAAGGACAACACAACACAACACAGTTTGACCCACTCAGGTGACCCATGACATCATATTATACACAGTGGCACAGGCATTTTATCCATTTTCATGATTTTTAGTCGTTTTCATGCATTTTTACTCTTTTTATCAAATGAGTGTATTTGAATGAAATTCAAGGCGGTTTGACCCGCTCACATGACCCAGGGCACCGTATGAGACCAAGTGGCACAAGCATTTTTTTTTTCATTTTCATGCTTTTTCACCGTTTTCATGCATTTTCACCTCTTTTTTCATCAAAGGCGTGTCTTTGGATGGAATTAGAGGCACGCACGCACACACATGTTCACCTCTTTTTTCATCAAAGGAGTGTCTCTGGATGGAATTAGAGGCACGCACGCACACACATGTTCACCTCTTTTTTCATCAAAGGAGTGTATTTGGATGGCATTTTACTCCTTTTCATGCTTTTTCATCTTTTTGATTCAGGCACTCTGCCTGACTACTTTTACCCGAAAATAAGGCTTCGTCCTCGGGTAGAATCAGCCAGTGTCTGGTTTGAGGCTGAGGTGGCATTTTTTCATCCAGAGTCTTACAACTTTCAGGGAATATAGACCCCAATGTGTGTGGTGCATGTGTTTGTTTTTCTCGGCCATGATCCAGGCACTCTGCCTGACTACTTTTACCCGAAAGTAAGGCTTCATCCTCGGGTAGAATCAGTCTCAGCCTGGAGGCTCCACTGACATGTTCCCATGGAAGTATTATGGGCTTCAGGGGCATATATTATGAATAATGTGACCCGCATTTATTCATTTTCATGCTTTTTCACAGTTTTCATGCATTTTACCTCTTTTTTCCCCCTTCTTCTTTTTGCTCCCCTGGTACTCCATTTCACACTCTGTCATATTTTCGCAAGGACAGCCTTGCACCCCTGGTACTCCATTCGCAAGGACAACACAACACAACACAGTTTGACCCACTCAGGTGACCCATGACATCATATTATACACAGTGGCACAGGCATTTTATCCATTTTCATGATTTTTAGTCGTTTTCATGCATTTTTACTCTTTTTATCAAATGAGTGTATTTGAATGAAATTCAAGGCGGTTTGACCCGCTCACATGACCCAGGGCACCGTATGAGACCCAGTGGCACAAGCATTTTTTTTTCATTTTCATGCTTTTTCACCGTTTTCATGCATTTTCACATCTTTTTTCATCAAAGGCGTGTCTTTGGATGGAATTAGAGGCACGCACGCACACACATGTTCACCTCTTTTTTCATCAAAGCAGTGTCTCTGG
Source organism: Platichthys flesus (assembly GCF_949316205.1). Taxonomy (NCBI): domain Eukaryota; kingdom Metazoa; phylum Chordata; class Actinopteri; order Pleuronectiformes; family Pleuronectidae; genus Platichthys; species Platichthys flesus. The sequence continues at coordinate 16,444 of NW_026910014.1, forward strand.
ATGGAATTAGAGGCACGCACGCACACACATGTTCACCTCTTTTTTCATCAAAGGAGTGTATTTGGATGGCATTTTACTCCTTTTCATGCTTTTTCATCTTTTTGATTCAGGCACTCTGCCTGACTACTTTTACCCGAAAATAAGGCTTCGTCCTCGGGTAGAATCAGCCAGTGTCTGGTTTGAGGCTGAGGTGGCATTTTTTCATCCAGAGTCTTACAACTTTCAGGGGAATATAGACCCCAATGTGTGTGGTGCATGTGTTTGTTTTTCTCAGCCATGATCCAGGCACTCTGCCTGACTACTTTTACCCGAAAGTAAGGCTTCATCCTCGGGTAGAATCAGTCTCAGCCTGGAGGCTCCACTGACATGTTCCCATGGAAGTATTATGGGCTTCAGGGGCATATATTATGAATAATGTGACCCGCATTTTATTCATTTTCATGCTTTTTCACAGTTTTCATGCATTTTACCTCTTTTTTCACCCTTCTACTTTTTGCTCCCCTGGTACTCCATTTCACACTCTGTCATATTTTCGCAAGGACCCCTGGTACTCCATTCGCAAGGACAACACAACACAACACAGTTTGACCCACTCAGGTGACCCATGACATCATATTATACACAGTGGCACAGGCATTTTATCCATTTTCATGATTTTTAGTCGTTTTCATGCATTTTTACTCTTTTTATCAAATGAGTGTATTTGAATGAAATTCAAGGCAGTTTGACCCGCTCACATGACCCAGGGCACCGTATGAGACCAAGTGGCACAAGCATTTTTTTTTTCATTTTCATGCTTTTTCACCGTTTTCATGCATTTTCACCTCTTTTTTCATCAAAGGCGTGTCTTTGGATGGAATTAGAGGCACGCACGCACACACATGTTCACCTCTTTTTTCATCAAAGGAGTGTCTCTGGATGGAATTAGAGGCACGCACGCACACACATGTTCACCTCTTTTTTCATCAAAGGAGTGTATTTGGATGGCATTTTACTCCTTTTCATGCTTTTTCATCTTTTTGATTCAGGCACTCTGCCTGACTACTTTTACACGAAAATAAGGCTTCGTCCTCGGGTAGAATCAGCCAGTGTCTGGTTTGAGGCTGAGGTGGCATTTTTTCATCCAGAGTCTTACAACTTTCAGGGGAATATAGACCCCAATGTGTGTGGTGCATGTGTTTGTTTTTCTCAGCCATGATCCAGGCACTCTGCCTGACTACTTTTACCCGAAAGTAAGGCTTCATCCTCGGGTAGAATCAGTCTCAGCCTGGAGGCTCCACTGACATGTTCCCATGGAAGTATTATGGGCTTCAGGGGCATATATTATGAATAATGTGACCCGCATTTTATTCATTTTCATGCTTTTTCACAGTTTTCATGCATTTTACCTCTTTTTTCACCCTTCTACTTTTTGCTCCCCTGGTACTCCATTTCACACTCTGTCATATTTTCGCAAGGACCCCTGGTACTCCATTCGCAAGGACAACACAACACAACACAGTTTGACCCACTCAGGTGACCCATGACATCATATTATACACAGTGGCACAGGCATTTTATCCATTTTCATGATTTTTAGTCGTTTTCATGCATTTTTACTCTTTTTATCAAATGAGTGTATTTGAATGAAATTCAAGGCGGTTTGACCCGCTCACATGACCCAGGGCACCGTATGAGACCCAGTGGCACAAGCATTTTTTTTTCATTTTCATGCTTTTTCACCGTTTTCATGCATTTTCACCTCTTTTTTCATCAAAGGCGTGTCTTTGGATGGAATTAGAGGCACGCACGCACACACATGTTCACCTCTTTTTTCATCAAAGGAGTGTCTCTGGATGGAATTAGAGGCACGCACGCACACACATGTTCACCTCTTTTTTCATCAAAGGAGTGTATTTGGATGGCATTTTACTCCTTTTCATGCTTTTTCATCTTTTTGATTCAGGCACTCTGCCTGACTACTTTTACCCGAAAATAAGGCTTCGTCCTCGGGTAGAATCAGCCAGTGTCTGGTTTGAGGCTGAGGTGGCATTTTTTCATCCAGAGTCTTACAACTTTCAGGGGAATATAGACCCCAATGTGTGTGGTGCATGTGTTTGTTTTTCTCAGCCATGATCCAGGCACTCTGCCTGACTACTTTTACCCGAAAGTAAGGCTTCATCCTCGGGTAGAATCAGTCTCAGCCTGGAGGCTCCACTGACATGTTCCCATGGAAGTATTATGGGCTTCAGGGGCATATATTATGAATAATGTGACCCGCATTTTATTCATTTTCATGCTTTTTCACAGTTTTCATGCATTTTACCTCTTTTTTCACCCTTCTACTTTTTGCTCCCCTGGTACTCCATTTCACACTCTGTCATATTTTCGCAAGGACCCCTGGTACTCCATTCGCAAGGACAACACAACACAACACAGTTTGACCCACTCAGGTGACCCATGACATCATATTATACACAGTGGCACAGGCATTTTATCCATTTTCATGATTTTTAGTCGTTTTCATGCATTTTTACTCTTTTTATCAAATGAGTGTATTTGAATGAAATTCAAGGCGGTTTGACCCGCTCACATGACCCAGGGCACCGTATGAGACCAAGTGGCACAAGCATTTTTTTTTTCATTTTCATGCTTTTTCACCGTTTTCATGCATTTTCACCTCTTTTTTCATCAAAGGCGTGTCTTTGGATGGAATTAGAGGCACGCACGCACACACATGTTCACCTCTTTTTTCATCAAAGGAGTGTCTCTGGATGGAATTAGAGGCACGCACGCACACACATGTTCACCTCTTTTTTCATCAAAGGAGTGTATTTGGATGGCATTTTACTCCTTTTCATGCTTTTTCATCTTTTTGATTCAGGCACTCTGCCTGACTGCTTTTACCCGAAAATAAGGCTTCGTCCTCGGGTAGAATCAGCCAGTGTCTGGTTTGAGGCTGAGGTGGCATTTTTTCATCCAGAGTCTTACAACTTTCAGGGGAATATAGACCCCAATGTGTGTGGTGCATGTGTTTGTTTTTCTCGGCCATGATCCAGGCACTCTGCCTGACTACTTTTACCCGAAAGTAAGGCTTCATCCTCGGGTAGAATCAGTCTCAGCCTGGAGGCTCCACTGACATGTTCCCATGGAAGTATTATGGGCTTCAGGGGCATATATTATGAATAATGTGACCCGCATTTTATTCATTTTCATGCTTTTTCACAGTTTTCATGCATTTTACCTCTTTTTTCCCCCTTCTTCTTTTTGCTCCCCTGGTACTCCATTTCACACTCTGTCATATTTTCGCAAGGACAGCCTTGCACCCCTGGTACTCCATTCGCAAGGACAACACAACACAACACAGTTTGACCCACTCAGGTGACCCATGACATCATATTATACACAGTGGCACAGGCATTTTATCCATTTTCATGATTTTTAGTCGTTTTCATGCATTTTTACTCTTTTTATCAAATGAGTGTATTTGAATGAAATTCAAGGCGGTTTGACCCGCTCACATGACCCAGGGCACCGTATGAGACCCAGTGGCACAAGCATTTTTTTTTCATTTTCATGCTTTTTCACCGTTTTCATGCATTTTCACCTCTTTTTTCATCAAAGGCGTGTCTTTGGATGGAATTAGAGGCACGCACGCACACACATGTTCACCTCTTTTTTCATCAAAGGAGTGTCTCTGGATGGAATTAGAGGCACGCACGCACACACATGTTCACCTCTTTTTTCATCAAAGGAGTGTATTTGGATGGCATTTTACTCCTTTTCATGCTTTTTCATCTTTTTGATTCAGGCACTCTGCCTGACTACTTTTACCCGAAAATAAGGCTTCGTCCTCGGGTAGAATCAGCCAGTGTCTGGTTTGAGGCTGAGGTGGCATTTTTTCATCCAGAGTCTTACAACTTTCAGGGGAATATAGACCCCAATGTGTGTGGTGCATGTGTTTGTTTTTCTCAGCCATGATCCAGGCACTCTGCCTGACTACTTTTACCCGAAAGTAAGGCTTCATCCTCGGGTAGAATCAGTCTCAGCCTGGAGGCTCCACTGACATGTTCCCATGGAAGTATTATGGGCTTCAGGGGCATATATTATGAATAATGTGACCCGCATTTTATTCATTTTCATGCTTTTTCACAGTTTTCATGCATTTTACCTCTTTTTTCACCCTTCTACTTTTTGCTCCCCTGGTACTCCATTTCACACTCTGTCATATTTTCGCAAGGACCCCTGGTACTCCATTCGCAAGGACAACACAACACAACACAGTTTGACCCACTCAGGTGACCCATGACATCATATTATACACAGTGGCACAGGCATTTTATCCATTTTCATGATTTTTAGTCGTTTTCATGCATTTTTACTCTTTTTATCAAATGAGTGTATTTGAATGAAATTCAAGGCGGTTTGACACGCTCACATGACCCAGGGCACCGTATGAGACCAAGTGGCACAAGCATTTTTTTTTTCATTTTCATGCTTTTTCACCGTTTTCATGCATTTTCACCTCTTTTTTCATCAAAGGCGTGTCTTTGGATGGAATTAGAGGCACGCACGCACACACATGTTCACCTCTTTTTTCATCAAAGGAGTGTCTCTGGATGGAATTAGAGGCACGCACGCACACACATGTTCACCTCTTTTTTCATCAAAGGAGTGTATTTGGATGGCATTTTACTCCTTTTCATGCTTTTTCATCTTTTTGATTCAGGCACTCTGCCTGACTACTTTTACCCGAAAATAAGGCTTCGTCCTCGGGTAGAATCAGCCAGTGTCTGGTTTGAGGCTGAGGTGGCATTTTTTCATCCAGAGTCTTACAACTTTCAGGGGAATATAGACCCCAATGTGTGTGGTGCATGTGTTTGTTTTTCTCAGCCATGATCCAGGCACTCTGCCTGACTACTTTTACCCGAAAGTAAGGCTTCATCCTCGGGTAGAATCAGTCTCAGCCTGGAGGCTCCACTGACATGTTCCCATGGAAGTATTATGGGCTTCAGGGGCATATATTATGAATAATGTGACCCGCATTTTATTCATTTTCATGCTTTTTCACAGTTTTCATGCATTTTACCTCTTTTTTCACCCTTCTACTTTTTGCTCCCCTGGTACTCCATTTCACACTCTGTCATATTTTCGCAAGGACCCCTGGTACTCCATTCGCAAGGACAACACAACACAACACAGTTTGACCCACTCAGGTGACCCATGACATCATATTATACACAGTGGCACAGGCATTTTATCCATTTTCATGATTTTTAGTCGTTTTCATGCATTTTTACTCTTTTTATCAAATGAGTGTATTTGAATGAAATTCAAGGCGGTTTGACCCGCTCACATGACCCAGGGCACCGTATGAGACCAAGTGGCACAAGCATTTTTTTTTTCATTTTCATGCTTTTTCACCGTTTTCATGCATTTTCACCTCTTTTTTCATCAAAGGCGTGTCTTTGGATGGAATTAGAGGCACGCACGCACACACATGTTCACCTCTTTTTTCATCAAAGGAGTGTCTCTGGATGGAATTAGAGGCACGCACGCACACACATGTTCACCTCTTTTTTCATCAGAGGAGTGTATTTGGATGGCATTTTACTCCTTTTCATGCTTTTTCATCTTTTTGATTCAGGCACTCTGCCTGACTACTTTTACCCGAAAATAAGGCTTCGTCCTCGGGTAGAATCAGCCAGTGTCTGGTTTGAGGCTGAGGTGGCATTTTTTCATCCAGAGTCTTACAACTTTCAGGGGAATATAGACCCCAATGTGTGTGGTGCATGTGTTTGTTTTTCTCGGCCATGATCCAGGCACTCTGCCTGACTACTTTTACCCGAAAGTAAGGCTTCATCCTCGGGTAGAATCAGTCTCAGCCTGGAGGCTCCACTGACATGTTCCCATGGAAGTATTATGGGCTTCAGGGGCATATATTATGAATAATGTGACCCGCATTTTATTCATTTTCATGCTTTTTCACAGTTTTCATGCATTTTACCTCTTTTTTCCCCCTTCTTCTTTTTGCTCCCCTGGTACTCCATTTCACACTCTGTCATATTTTCGCAAGGACAGCCTTGCACCCCTGGTACTCCATTCGCAAGGACAACACAACACAACACAGTTTGACCCACTCAGGTGACCCATGACATCATATTATACACAGTGGCACAGGCATTTTATCCATTTTCATGATTTTTAGTCGTTTTCATGCATTTTTACTCTTTTTATCAAATGAGTGTATTTGAATGAAATTCAAGGCGGTTTGACCCGCTCACATGACCCAGGGCACCGTATGAGACCCAGTGGCACAAGCATTTTTTTTTCATTTTCATGCTTTTTCACCGTTTTCATGCATTTTCACCTCTTTTTTCAACAAAGGCGTGTCTTTGGATGGAATTAGAGGCACGCACGCACACACATGTTCACCTCTTTTTTCATCAAAGCAGTGTCTCTGGATGGAATTAGAGGCACGCACGCACACACATGTTCACCTCTTTTTTCATCAAAGGAGTGTATTTGGATGGCATTTTACTCCTTTTCATGCTTTTTCATCTTTTTGATTCAGGCACTCTGCCTGACTACTTTTACCCGAAAATAAGGCTTCGTCCTCGGGTAGAATCAGCCAGTGTCTGGTTTGAGGCTGAGGTGGCATTTTTTCATCCAGAGTCTTACAACTTTCAGGGGAATATAGACCCCAATGTGTGTGGTGCATGTGTTTGTTTTTCTCAGCCATGATCCAGGCACTCTGCCTGACTACTTTACCCGAAAGTAAGGCTTCATCCTCGGGTAGAATCAGTCTCAGCCTGGAGGCTCCACTGACATGTTCCCATGGAAGTATTATGGGCTTCAGGGGCATATATTATGAATAATGTGACCCGCATTTTATTCAATTTCATGCTTTTTCACAGTTTTCATGCATTTTACCTCTTTTTTCACCCTTCTACTTTTTGCTCCCCTGGTACTCCATTTCACACTCTGTCATATTTTCGCAAGGACCCCTGGTACTCCATTCGCAAGGACAACACAACACAACACAGTTTGACCCACTCAGGTGACCCATGACATCATATTATACACAGTGGCACAGGCATTTTATCCATTTTCATGATTTTTAGTCGTTTTCATGCATTTTTACTCTTTTTATCAAATGAGTGTATTTGAATGAAATTCAAGGCGGTTTGACCCGCTCACATGACCCAGGGCACCGTATGAGACCAAGTGGCACAAGCATTTTTTTTTTCATTTTCATGCTTTTTCACCGTTTTCATGCATTTTCACCTCTTTTTTCATCAAAGGCGTGTCTTTGGATGGAATTAGAGGCACGCACGCACACACATGTTCACCTCTTTTTTCATCAAAGGAGTGTCTCTGGATGGAATTAGAGGCACGCACGCACACACATGTTCACCTCTTTTTTCATCAAAGGAGTGTATTTGGATGGCATTTTACTCCTTTTCATGCTTTTTCATCTTTTTGATTCAGGCACTCTGCCTGACTACTTTTACCCGAAAATAAGGCTTCGTCCTCGGGTAGAATCAGCCAGTGTCTGGTTTGAGGCTGAGGTGGCATTTTTTCATCCAGAGTCTTACAACTTTCAGGGGAATATAGACCCCAATGTGTGTGGTGCATGTGTTTGTTTTTCTCGGCCATGATCCAGGCACTCTGCCTGACTACTTTTACCCGAAAGTAAGGCTTCATCCTCGGGTAGAATCAGTCTCAGCCTGGAGGCTCCACTGACATGTTCCCATGGAAGTATTATGGGCTTCAGGGGCATATATTATGAATAATGTGACCCGCATTTTATTCATTTTCATGCTTTTTCACAGTTTTCATGCATTTTACCTCTTTTTTCCCCCTTCTTCTTTTTGCTCCCCTGGTACTCCATTTCACACTCTGTCATATTTTCGCAAGGACAGCCTTGCACCCCTGGTACTCCATTCGCAAGGACAACACAACACAACACAGTTTGACCCACTCAGGTGACCCATGACATCATATTATACACAGTGGCACAGGCATTTTATCCATTTTCATGATTTTTAGTCGTTTTCATGCATTTTTACTCTTTTTATCAAATGAGTGTATTTGAATGAAATTCAAGGCGGTTTGACCCGCTCACATGACCCAGGGCACCGTATGAGACCCAGTGGCACAAGCATTTTTTTTTCATTTTCATGCTTTTTCACCGTTTTCATGCATTTTCACCTCTTTTTTCATCAAAGGCGTGTCTTTGGATGGAATTAGAGGCACGCACGCACACACATGTTCACCTCTTTTTTCATCAAAGCAGTGTCTCTGGATGGAATTAGAGGCACGCACGCACACACATGTTCACCTCTTTTTTCATCAAAGGAGTGTATTTGGATGGCATTTTACTCCTTTTCATGCTTTTTCATCTTTTTGATTCAGGCACTCTGCCTGACTACTTTTACCCGAAAATAAGGCTTCGTCCTCGGGTAGAATCAGCCAGTGTCTGGTTTGAGGCTGAGGTGGCATTTTTTTATCCAGAGTCTTACAACTTTCAGGGGAATATAGACCCCAATGTGTGTGGTGCATGTGTTTGTTTTTCTCAGCCATGATCCAGGCACTCTGCCTGACTACTTTTACCCGAAAGTAAGGCTTCATCCTCGGGTAGAATCAGTCTCAGCCTGGAGGCTCCACTGACATGTTCCCATGGAAGTATTATGGGCTTCAGGGGCATATATTATGAATAATGTGACCCGCATTTTATTCATTTTCATGCTTTTTCACAGTTTTCATGCATTTTACCTCTTTTTTCACCCTTCTACTTTTTGCTCCCCTGGTACTCCATTTCACACTCTGTCATATTTTCGCAAGGACCCCTGGTACTCCATTCGCAAGGACAACACAACACAACACAGTTTGACCCACTCAGGTGACCCATGACATCATATTATACACAGTGGCACAGGCATTTTATCCATTTTCATGATTTTTAGTCGTTTTCATGCATTTTTACTCTTTTTATCAAATGAGTGTATTTGAATGAAATTCAAGGCGGTTTGACCCGCTCACATGACCCAGGGCACCGTATGAGACCAAGTGGCACAAGCATTTTTTTTTTCATTTTCATGCTTTTTCACCGTTTTCATGCATTTTCACCTCTTTTTTCATCAAAGGCGTGTCTTTGGATGGAATTAGAGGCACGCACGCACACACATGTTCACCTCTTTTTTCATCAAAGGAGTGTCTCTGGATGGAATTAGAGGCACGCACGCACACACATGTTCACCTCTTTTTTCATCAAAGGAGTGTATTTGGATGGCATTTTACTCCTTTTCATGCTTTTTCATCTTTTTGATTCAGGCACTCTGCCTGACTACTTTTACCCGAAAATAAGGCTTCGTCCTCGGGTAGAATCAGCCAGTGTCTGGTTTGAGGCTGAGGTGGCATTTTTTCATCCAGAGTCTTACAACTTTCAGGGGAATATAGACCCCAATGTGTGTGGTGCATGTGTTTGTTTTTCTCGGCCATGATCCAGGCACTCTGCCTGACTACTTTTACCCGAAAGTAAGGCTTCATCCTCGGGTAGAATCAGTCTCAGCCTGGAGGCTCCACTGACATGTTCCCATGGAAGTATTATGGGCTTCAGGGGCATATATTATGAATAATGTGACCCGCATTTTATTCATTTTCATGCTTTTTCACAGTTTTCATGCATTTTACCTCTTTTTTCCCCCTTCTTCTTTTTGCTCCCCTGGTACTCCATTTCACACTCTGTCATATTTTCGCAAGGACAGCCTTGCACCCCTGGTACTCCATTCGCAAGGACAACACAACACAACACAGTTTGACCCACTCAGGTGACCCATGACATCATATTATACACAGTGGCACAGGCATTTTATCCATTTTCATGATTTTTAGTCGTTTTCATGCATTTTTACTCTTTTTATCAAATGAGTGTATTTGAATGAAATTCAAGGCGGTTTGACCCGCTCACATGACCCAGGGCACCGTATGAGACCCAGTGGCACAAGCATTTTTTTTTCATTTTCATGCTTTTTCACCGTTTTCATGCATTTTCACCTCTTTTTTCATCAAAGGCGTGTCTTTGGATGGAATTAGAGGCACGCACGCACACACATGTTCACCTCTTTTTTCATCAAAGCAGTGTCTCTGGATGGAATTAGAGGCACGCACGCACACACATGTTCACCTCTTTTTTCATCAAAGGAGTGTCTCTGGATGGAATTAGAGGCACGCACGCACACACATGTTCACCTCTTTTTTCATCAAAGGAGTGTATTTGGATGGCATTTTACTCCTTTTCATGCTTTTTCATCTTTTTGATTCAGGCACTCTGCCTGACTACTTTTACCCGAAAATAAGGCTTCATCCTCGGGTAGAATCAGTCTCAGCCTGGAGGCTCCACTGACATGTTCCCATGGAAGTATTATGGGCTTCAGGGGCATATATTATGAATAATGTGACCCGCATTTTATTCATTTTCATGCTTTTTCACAGTTTTCATGCATTTTACCTCTTTTTTCCCCCTTCTTCTTTTTGCTCCCCTGGTACTCCATTTCACACTCTGTCATATTTTCGCAAGGACAGCCTTGCACCCCTGGTACTCCATTCGCAAGGACAACACAACACAACACAGTTTGACCCACTCAGGTGACCCATGACATCATATTATACACAGTGGCACAGGCATTTTATCCATTTTCATGATTTTTAGTCGTTTTCATGCATTTTTACTCTTTTTATCAAATGAGTGTATTTGAATGAAATTCAAGGCGGTTTGACCCGCTCACATGACCCAGGGCACCGTATGAGACCCAGTGGCACAAGCATTTTTTTTTCATTTTCATGCTTTTTCACCGTTTTCATGCATTTTCACCTCTTTTTTCATCAAAGGCGTGTCTTTGGATGGAATTAGAGGCACGCACGCACACACATGTTCACCTCTTTTTTCATCAAAGCAGTGTCTCTGGATGGAATTAGAGGCACGCACGCACACACATGTTCACCTCTTTTTTCATCAAAGGAGTGTATTTGGATGGTGTTGGGCAAGAGTCCCTACAGAACTAACCATGTTGTAGGATCCACACACAATGGGTCGTAAAAGCGGGGCCTTTGAGCCAAGATTAAGCCAGCTAAAGTCTCCCTCTAAGATCCAGCATGGAGATTGTATCTTCTGGTGTTAACTTAATCCCTGGGGTCTCCCCAGAAACCCCTGCTCTGCTCCTGGCCCCTCCCACTCTCCTTTGACCTCTGACACTCAATTGGCTAAAAGCCAGCATCATCCCATGACCAGCACCTCAAGGAGGCAGAACCTCTCAGGTAGAATAAAACCACTGAGACATCAATGCTCGCTGCCATTTTTACCCTGCTCTGAAGACACCACGGGGCCCCTTCGGGGCCTCCCAGCTGTTTTAGTTGCTAAAGGGGGTAACCTTAACTTCTAGTTTATCAGCCATTTTCCCTGCTCTGAAGACGCCAACAGACCCCTCCGGGTCTTTCCAGATGATTTAGTTGCTAAAGGGGGCAACCAGAGTTATTTTCTTTCATTTCTTTCATTGTCTTTTATCTCAGTCGACGTTTTTATTTTCAAAAGGACTTTGCTGTTTTAACTTGAAAAGACCAAACAGGAAATTGCACGCGGAACAATCTCAGACTGTTTCACTTTCCCCACGGACTTTACTTTCTTTTCCCAACAATCTACAAACGGCTTCCACAGCCGTCCCCTGCAGAAGCGCGAGATTCATTCCGCTGAGGAGCACGACCTCCACATCCCTGAAGAAGGACGATGTTCATCCCGTTGAGGAGCAAGACGAATCTACTCCTATTCGGCCCGGCCGACGCCGCTGCGACAGAGGAACCAGCGCAACAGAGCTTGAGCGGCCACGATTATTCACTGGACTTCCGAAATATCCGCGCGACACGCGCATGCAACACCGTGAAGGTCACAGTAAGAGGCTTTATTGTCTGGGCAGATGTTAATCTAATACGTAGCGTATTGTTTTAATACTTGAATGTATTTGTTTTGTATGAGACCGCAGAGTCTCCAGTGTTTTAGCGGCTATTCGCCACTTCCGGTTTCCGGTTACGGCCTTGTGCCATAGTTTTTAAGCGCCGTGAGCAGCGTCTCCAGCTCATTGTGACCGTTTGAACAACTGTAAAGATACTTTACCGGTCAAACCTCAGCACACAACGCCACTTGGGTGCTGAGTGGTAAAGTAAATGTAACTTGTCTCTGACGGTGCTTTTAGAGAGCTTTGCTCTCTCCTTGTATTCTCTCTCTCTCGCTCTCCTTCTAAACCGACCTATACACACATCCGATCTGTAGTTAAAATACAGTTCATGTGACATAGTTAAATCTATATTCAGAGAGGCTGGACACATCTGGAAGCCATGCGGCCGAACGCCAAAGCAGAGACAAAGAATTCTCTTTGTCTGAAAATCCCTTTGTGTAATTCATGTGACCACCAGTGTGAGCTCCGGCCACATGGTGTCATTAACATAGACTCCATTTTGAAGAACGCAAGTTAAACCACCATTTTGAGTCTATTATTGCCACGCCTCCTCTCTCACTCTCCTCCCATTCTGGCTCTAAATTCATAACGGCTCCGCCATCTTGTTTTGTAGTCAATTCGCCATTTTGAGAGTTTTTAGGCCTTGGTTCCACGAATCATGATCGGCCGCCATCTTAGATGTGACGTGACTTCGTCATCGCCACGCCCCCCTTCTTTTTCTCTCTCTCTCTCTCTCTCTCTCTCGCTCTTACACACACACACACACACACACACACACATTGATAGACACAGACAGATACACACACACAGATACACATAGATGAATACATGTGTTTTCTAAATTGTGTTAAGCGGCTACTGTTGTTATCTTTGAAATATGGGAGTTTGTTAAAATGATGAATCATTAAATAACACTAACTGTATTTCACATGCACACACATAGACACACAGAGAGACACTTTGACACAGACACACACGCATACCATGACAGACATACATAGGTAGACCGCCGGTTTTACATGTACTTTCTGACTTGTGATAAGTGCTGCTGCTGTGTTTATCTTTGAAATATCGGAGTTTGTTAAATGAAGAATCATTGAAATAACATTAACTTTATTTCCCCTTTTTAATAAATACTTTTGTAATTAAAGTATTTGTATTTCTGTGATTATTTGTGCATATGTATGTGATTGCAGCTGGATTATGATTGCCTGTGCTCGAACTTAGAAGCCTTCACTGTTAATTAAATAATTATTAATATTAAATATTGAGATTATTGATTTGACATTTATCATTATGAGACTGATATTTAAAGATTGAATTGTTGGTCCCTGTAACCAGGGTGGTGCCCCGCGACAATAAGCAATGATTACAGATTTGTATTATTCTTAATTGATAATTTTATTGTTTTCATTAATTATTTTAACTATTATTAATGGATAACCGTATCATTTCTAATTAAATGTGTTACTGTTCTTAATTAATAGCTTTATCATTTTTGATTATTTTTAATAAATAATTGTTAATTTAATAATCATATTTCATGATTATTAATAATAAGCCAACGTCAATTCTACTCCTACTATTGCACAACAATGGCATTTTACTCCTTTTCATGCTTTTTCATCTTTTTGATTCAGGCACTCTGCCTGACTACTTTTACCCGAAAATAAGGCTTCGTCCTCGGGTAGAATCAGCCAGTGTCTGGTTTGAGGCTGAGGTGGCATTTTTTCATCCAGAGTCTTACAACTTTCAGGGGAATATAGACCCCAATGTGTGTGGTGCATGTGTTTGTTTTTCTCAGCCATGATCCAGGCACTCTGCCTGACTACTTTTACCCGAAAGTAAGGCTTCATCCTCGGGTAGAATCAGTCTCAGCCTGGAGGCTCCACTGACATGTTCCCATGGAAGTATTATGGGCTTCAGGGGCATATATTATGAATAATGTGACCCGCATTTTATTCATTTTCATGCTTTTTCACAGTTTTCATGCATTTTACCTCTTTTTTCACCCTTCTACTTTTTGCTCCCCTGGTACTCCATTTCACACTCTGTCATATTTTCGCAAGGACCCCTGGTACTCCATTCGCAAGGACAACACAACACAACACAGTTTGACCCACTCAGGTGACCCATGACATCATATTATACACAGTGGCACAGGCATTTTATCCATTTTCATGATTTTTAGTCGTTTTCATGCATTTTTACTCTTTTTATCAAATGAGTGTATTTGAATGAAATTCAAGGCGGTTTGACCCGCTCACATGACCCAGGGCACCGTATGAGACCAAGTGGCACAAGCATTTTTTTTTTCATTTTCATGCTTTTTCACCGTTTTCATGCATTTTCACCTCTTTTTTCATCAAAGGCGTGTCTTTGGATGGAATTAGAGGCACGCACGCACACACATGTTCACCTCTTTTTTCATCAAAGGAGTGTCTCTGGATGGAATTAGAGGCACGCACGCACACACATGTTCACCTCTTTTTTCATCAAAGGAGTGTATTTGGATGGCATTTTACTCCTTTTCATGCTTTTTCATCTTTTTGATTCAGGCACTCTGCCTGACTACTTTTACCCGAAAATAAGGCTTCGTCCTCGGGTAGAATCAGCCAGTGTCTGGTTTGAGGCTGAGGTGGCATTTTTTCATCCAGAGTCTTACAACTTTCAGGGGAATATAGACCCCAATGTGTGTGGTGCATGTGTTTGTTTTTCTCGGCCATGATCCAGGCACTCTGCCTGACTACTTTTACCCGAAAGTAAGGCTTCATCCTCGGGTAGAATCAGTCTCAGCCTGGAGGCTCCACTGACATGTTCCCATGGAAGTATTATGGGCTTCAGGGGCATATATTATGAATAATGTGACCCGCATTTTATTCATTTTCATGCTTTTTCACAGTTTTCATGCATTTTACCTCTTTTTTCCCCCTTCTTCTTTTTGCTCCCCTGGTACTCCATTTCACACTCTGTCATATTTTCGCAAGGACAGCCTTGCACCCCTGGTACTCCATTCGCAAGGACAACACAACACAACACAGTTTGACCCACTCAGGTGACCCATGACATCATATTATACACAGTGGCACAGGCATTTTATCCATTTTCATGATTTTTAGTCGTTTTCATGCATTTTTACTCTTTTTATCAAATGAGTGTATTTGAATGAAATTCAAGGCGGTTTGACCCGCTCACATGACCCAGGGCACCGTATGAGACCCAGTGGCACAAGCATTTTTTTTTCATTTTCATGCTTTTTCACCGTTTTCATGCATTTTCACCTCTTTTTTCATCAAAGGCGTGTCTTTGGATGGAATTAGAGGCACGCACGCACACACATGTTCACCTCTTTTTTCATCAAAGCAGTGTCTCTGGATGGAATTAGAGGCACGCACGCACACACATGTTCACCTCTTTTTTCATCAAAGGAGTGTATTTGGATGGCATTTTACTCCTTTTCATGCTTTTTCATCTTTTTGATTCAGGCACTCTGCCTGACTACTTTTACCCGAAAATAAGGCTTCGTCCTCGGGTAGAATCAGCCAGTGTCTGGTTTGAGGCTGAGGTGGCATTTTTTCATCCAGAGTCTTACAACTTTCAGGGGAATATAGACCCCAATGTGTGTGGTGCATGTGTTTGTTTTTCTCAGCCATGATCCAGGCACTCTGCCTGACTACTTTTACCCGAAAGTAAGGCTTCATCCTCGGGTAGAATCAGTCTCAGCCTGGAGGCTCCACTGACATGTTCCCATGGAAGTATTATGGGCTTCAGGGGCATATATTATGAATAATGTGACCCGCATTTTATTCATTTTCATGCTTTTTCACAGTTTTCATGCATTTTACCTCTTTTTTCACCCTTCTACTTTTTGCTCCCCTGGTACTCCATTTCACACTCTGTCATATTTTCGCAAGGACCCCTGGTACTCCATTCGCAAGGACAACACAACACAACACAGTTTGACCCACTCAGGTGACCCATGACATCATATTATACACAGTGGCACAGGCATTTTATCCATTTTCATGATTTTTAGTCGTTTTCATGCATTTTTACTCTTTTTATCAAATGAGTGTATTTGAATGAAATTCAAGGCGGTTTGACCCGCTCACATGACCCAGGGCACCGTATGAGACCAAGTGGCACAAGCATTTTTTTTTTCATTTTCATGCTTTTTCACCGTTTTCATGCATTTTCACCTCTTTTTTCATCAAAGGCGTGTCTTTGGATGGAATTAGAGGCACGCACGCACACACATGTTCACCTCTTTTTTCATCAAAGGAGTGTCTCTGGATGGAATTAGAGGCACGCACGCACACACATGTTCACCTCTTTTTTCATCAAAGGAGTGTATTTGGATGGCATTTTACTCCTTTTCATGCTTTTTCATCTTTTTGATTCAGGCACTCTGCCTGACTACTTTTACCCGAAAATAAGGCTTCGTCCTCGGGTAGAATCAGCCAGTGTCTGGTTTGAGGCTGAGGTGGCATTTTTTCATCCAGAGTCTTACAACTTTCAGGGGAATATAGACCCCAATGTGTGTGGTGCATGTGTTTGTTTTTCTCGGCCATGATCCAGGCACTCTGCCTGACTACTTTTACCCGAAAGTAAGGCTTCATCCTCGGGTAGAATCAGTCTCAGCCTGGAGGCTCCACTGACATGTTCCCATGGAAGTATTATGGGCTTCAGGGGCATATATTATGAATAATGTGACCCGCATTTTATTCATTTTCATGCTTTTTCACAGTTTTCATGCATTTTACCTCTTTTTTCCCCCTTCTTCTTTTTGCTCCCCTGGTACTCCATTTCACACTCTGTCATATTTTCGCAAGGACAGCCTTGCACCCCTGGTACTCCATTCGCAAGGACAACACAACACAACACAGTTTGACCCACTCAGGTGACCCATGACATCATATTATACACAGTGGCACAGGCATTTTATCCATTTTCATGATTTTTAGTCGTTTTCATGCATTTTTACTCTTTTTATCAAATGAGTGTATTTGAATGAAATTCAAGGCGGTTTGACCCGCTCACATGACCCAGGGCACCGTATGAGACCCAGTGGCACAAGCATTTTTTTTTCATTTTCATGCTTTTTCACCGTTTTCATGCATTTTCACCTCTTTTTTCATCAAAGGCGTGTCTTTGGATGGAATTAGAGGCACGCACGCACACACATGTTCACCTCTTTTTTCATCAAAGCAGTGTCTCTGGATGGAATTAGAGGCACGCACGCACACACATGTTCACCTCTTTTTTCATCAAAGGAGTGTATTTGGATGGCATTTTACTCCTTTTCATGCTTTTTCATCTTTTTGATTCAGGCACTCTGCCTGACTACTTTTACCCGAAAATAAGGCTTCGTCCTCGGGTAGAATCAGCCAGTGTCTGGTTTGAGGCTGAGGTGGCATTTTTTCATCCAGAGTCTTACAACTTTCAGGGGAATATAGACCCCAATGTGTGTGGTGCATGTGTTTGTTTTTCTCAGCCATGATCCAGGCACTCTGCCTGACTACTTTTACCCGAAAGTAAGGCTTCATCCTCGGGTAGAATCAGTCTCAGCCTGGAGGCTCCACTGACATGTTCCCATGGAAGTATTATGGGCTTCAGGGGCATATATTATGAATAATGTGACCCGCATTTTATTCATTTTCATGCTTTTTCACAGTTTTCATGCATTTTACCTCTTTTTTCACCCTTCTACTTTTTGCTCCCCTGGTACTCCATTTCACACTCTGTCATATTTTCGCAAGGACCCCTGGTACTCCATTCGCAAGGACAACACAACACAACACAGTTTGACCCACTCAGGTGACCCATGACATCATATTATACACAGTGGCACAGGCATTTTATCCATTTTCATGATTTTTAGTCGTTTTCATGCATTTTTACTCTTTTTATCAAATGAGTGTATTTGAATGAAATTCAAGGCGGTTTGACCCGCTCACATGACCCAGGGCACCGTATGAGACCAAGTGGCACAAGCATTTTTTTTTTCATTTTCATGCTTTTTCACCGTTTTCATGCATTTTCACCTCTTTTTTCATCAAAGGCGTGTCTTTGGATGGAATTAGAGGCACGCACGCACACACATGTTCACCTCTTTTTTCATCAAAGGAGTGTCTCTGGATGGAATTAGAGGCACGCACGCACACACATGTTCACCTCTTTTTTCATCAAAGGAGTGTATTTGGATGGCATTTTACTCCTTTTCATGCTTTTTCATCTTTTTGATTCAGGCACTCTGCCTGACTACTTTTACCCGAAAATAAGGCTTCGTCCTCGGGTAGAATCAGCCAGTGTCTGGTTTGAGGCTGAGGTGGCATTTTTTCATCCAGAGTCTTACAACTTTCAGGGGAATATAGACCCCAATGTGTGTGGTGCATGTGTTTGTTTTTCTCGGCCATGATCCAGGCACTCTGCCTGACTACTTTTACCCGAAAGTAAGGCTTCATCCTCGGGTAGAATCAGTCTCAGCCTGGAGGCTCCACTGACATGTTCCCATGGAAGTATTATGGGCTTCAGGGGCATATATTATGAATAATGTGACCCGCATTTTATTCATTTTCATGCTTTTTCACAGTTTTCATGCATTTTACCTCTTTTTTCCCCCTTCTTCTTTTTGCTCCCCTGGTACTCCATTTCACACTCTGTCATATTTTCGCAAGGACAGCCTTGCACCCCTGGTACTCCATTCGCAAGGACAACACAACACAACACAGTTTGACCCACTCAGGTGACCCATGACATCATATTATACACAGTGGCACAGGCATTTTATCCATTTTCATGATTTTTAGTCGTTTTCATGCATTTTTACTCTTTTTATCAAATGAGTGTATTTGAATGAAATTCAAGGCGGTTTGACCCGCTCACATGACCCAGGGCACCGTATGAGACCCAGTGGCACAAGCATTTTTTTTTCATTTTCATGCTTTTTCACCGTTTTCATGCATTTTCACCTCTTTTTTCATCAAAGGCGTGTCTTTGGATGGAATTAGAGGCACGCACGCACACACATGTTCACCTCTTTTTTCATCAAAGCAGTGTCTCTGGATGGAATTA
Organism: Platichthys flesus; assembly: GCF_949316205.1. Lineage (NCBI taxonomy): Eukaryota > Metazoa > Chordata > Actinopteri > Pleuronectiformes > Pleuronectidae > Platichthys > Platichthys flesus. Next base: position 35,508 of record NW_026910014.1, read on the forward strand.
GAGGCACGCACGCACACACATGTTCACCTCTTTTTTCATCAAAGGAGTGTCTCTGGATGGAATTAGAGGCACGCACGCACACACATGTTCACCTCTTTTTTCATCAAAGGAGTGTATTTGGATGGCATTTTACTCCTTTTCATGCTTTTTCATCTTTTTGATTCAGGCACTCTGCCTGACTACTTTTACCCGAAAATAAGGCTTCATCCTCGGGTAGAATCAGTCTCAGCCTGGAGGCTCCACTGACATGTTCCCATGGAAGTATTATGGGCTTCAGGGGCATATATTATGAATAATGTGACCCGCATTTTATTCATTTTCATGCTTTTTCACAGTTTTCATGCATTTTACCTCTTTTTTCCCCCTTCTTCTTTTTGCTCCCCTGGTACTCCATTTCACACTCTGTCATATTTTCGCAAGGACAGCCTTGCACCCCTGGTACTCCATTCGCAAGGACAACACAACACAACACAGTTTGACCCACTCAGGTGACCCATGACATCATATTATACACAGTGGCACAGGCATTTTATCCATTTTCATGATTTTTAGTCGTTTTCATGCATTTTTACTCTTTTTATCAAATGAGTGTATTTGAATGAAATTCAAGGCGGTTTGACCCGCTCACATGACCCAGGGCACCGTATGAGACCCAGTGGCACAAGCATTTTTTTTTCATTTTCATGCTTTTTCACCGTTTTCATGCATTTTCACCTCTTTTTTCATCAAAGGCGTGTCTTTGGATGGAATTAGAGGCACGCACGCACACACATGTTCACCTCTTTTTTCATCAAAGCAGTGTCTCTGGATGGAATTAGAGGCACGCACGCACACACATGTTCACCTCTTTTTTCATCAAAGGAGTGTATTTGGATGGCATTTTACTCCTTTTCATGCTTTTTCATCTTTTTGATTCAGGCACTCTGCCTGACTACTTTTACCCGAAAATAAGGCTTCGTCCTCGGGTAGAATCAGCCAGTGTCTGGTTTGAGGCTGAGGTGGCATTTTTTCATCCAGAGTCTTACAACTTTCAGGGGAATATAGACCCCAATGTGTGTGGTGCATGTGTTTGTTTTTCTCAGCCATGATCCAGGCACTCTGCCTGACTACTTTTACCCGAAAGTAAGGCTTCATCCTCGGGTAGAATCAGTCTCAGCCTGGAGGCTCCACTGACATGTTCCCATGGAAGTATTATGGGCTTCAGGGGCATATATTATGAATAATGTGACCCGCATTTTATTCATTTTCATGCTTTTTCACAGTTTTCATGCATTTTACCTCTTTTTTCACCCTTCTACTTTTTGCTCCCCTGGTACTCCATTTCACACTCTGTCATATTTTCGCAAGGACCCCTGGTACTCCATTCGCAAGGACAACACAACACAACACAGTTTGACCCACTCAGGTGACCCATGACATCATATTATACACAGTGGCACAGGCATTTTATCCATTTTCATGATTTTTAGTCGTTTTCATGCATTTTTACTCTTTTTATCAAATGAGTGTATTTGAATGAAATTCAAGGCGGTTTGACCCGCTCACATGACCCAGGGCACCGTATGAGACCAAGTGGCACAAGCATTTTTTTTTTCATTTTCATGCTTTTTCACCGTTTTCATGCATTTTCACCTCTTTTTTCATCAAAGGCGTGTCTTTGGATGGAATTAGAGGCACGCACGCACACACATGTTCACCTCTTTTTTCATCAAAGGAGTGTCTCTGGATGGAATTAGAGGCACGCACGCACACACATGTTCACCTCTTTTTTCATCAAAGGAGTGTATTTGGATGGCATTTTACTCCTTTTCATGCTTTTTCATCTTTTTGATTCAGGCACTCTGCCTGACTACTTTTACCCGAAAATAAGGCTTCGTCCTCGGGTAGAATCAGCCAGTGTCTGGTTTGAGGCTGAGGTGGCATTTTTTCATCCAGAGTCTTACAACTTTCAGGGGAATATAGACCCCAATGTGTGTGGTGCATGTGTTTGTTTTTCTCGGCCATGATCCAGGCACTCTGCCTGACTACTTTTACCCGAAAGTAAGGCTTCATCCTCGGGTAGAATCAGTCTCAGCCTGGAGGCTCCACTGACATGTTCCCATGGAAGTATTATGGGCTTCAGGGGCATATATTATGAATAATGTGACCCGCATTTTATTCATTTTCATGCTTTTTCACAGTTTTCATGCATTTTACCTCTTTTTTCACCCTTCTTCTTTTTGCTCCCCTGGTACTCCATTTCACACTCTGTCATATTTTCGCAAGGACCCCTGGTACTCCATTCGCAAGGACAACACAACACAACACAGTTTGACCCACTCAGGTGACCCATGACATCATATTATACACAGTGGCACAGGCATTTTATCCATTTTCATGATTTTTAGTCGTTTTCATGCATTTTTACTCTTTTTATCAAATGAGTGTATTTGAATGAAATTCAAGGCGGTTTGACCCGCTCACATGACCCAGGGCACCGTATGAGACCCAGTGGCACAAGCATTTTTTTTTCATTTTCATGCTTTTTCACCGTTTTCATGCATTTTCAACCTCTTTTTTCATCAAAGGCGTGTCTTTGGATGGAATTAGAGGCACGCACGCACACACATGTTCACTCTCTTTTTTCATCAAAGGAGTGTCTCTGGATGGAATTAGAGGCACGCACGCACACACATGTTCACCTCTTTTTTCATCAAAGGAGTGTATTTGGATGGCATTTTACTCCTTTTCATGCTTTTTCATCTTTTTGATTCAGGCACTCTGCCTGACTACTTTTACCCGAAAATAAGGCTTCGTCCTCGGGTAGAATCAGCCAGTGTCTGGTTTGAGGCTGAGGTGGCATTTTTTCATCCAGAGTCTTACAACTTTCAGGGGAATATAGACCCCAATGTGTGTGGTGCATGTGTTTGTTTTTCTCGGCCATGATCCAGGCACTCTGCCTGACTACTTTTACCCGAAAGTAAGGCTTCATCCTCGGGTAGAATCAGTCTCAGCCTGGAGGCTCCACTGACATGTTCCCATGGAAGTATTATGGGCTTCAGGGGCATATATTATGAATAATGTGACCCGCATTTTATTCATTTTCATGCTTTTTCACAGTTTTCATGCATTTTACCTCTTTTTTTCCCCCTTCTTCTTTTTGCTCCCCCTGGTACTCCATTTCACACTCTCATATTTTCGCAAGGACAGCCTCGCACCCCTGGTACTCCATTCGCAAGGACAACACAACACAACACAGTTTGACCCACTCAGGTGACCCATGACAGCATATTATACACAGTGGCACAGGCATTTTATCCATTTTCATGATTTTTAGTCGTTTTCATGCATTTTTACTCTTTTTATCAAATGAGTGTATTTGAATGAAATTCAGGCGGTTTGACCCGCTCACATGACCCAGGGCACCGTATGAGACCCAGTGGCACAAGCATTTTTTTTTCATTTCATGCTTTTTCACCGTTTTCATGCATTTTCACCTCTTTTTTCATCAAAGGCGTGTCTTTGGATGGAATTAGAGGCACGCACGCACACACATGTTCACCTCTTTTTTCATCAAAGGAGTGTCTCTGGATGGAATTAGAGGCACGCACCGACACACATGTTCACCTCTTTTTTCATCAAAGGAGTGTATTTGGATGGCATTTTACTCCTTTTCATGCTTTTTCATCTTTTTGATTCAGGCACTCTGCCTGACTACTTTTACTCGAAAATAAGGCTTCGTCCTCGGGTAGAATCAGCCAGTGTCTGGTTTGAGGCTGAGGTGGCATTTTTTCATCCAGAGTCTTACAACTTTCAGGGGAATATAGACCCCAATGTGTGTGGTGCATGTGTTTGTTTTTCTCGGCCATGATCCAGGCACTCTGCCTGACTACTTTTACCCGAAAGTAAGGCTTCATCCTCGGGTAGAATCAGTCTCAGCCTGAGGCTCCACTGACATGTTCCCATGGAAGTATTATGGGCTTCAGGGGCATATATTATGAATAATGTGACCCGCATTTTATTCATTTTCATGCTTTTTCACAGTTTTCATGCATTTTACCTCTTTTTTCCCCCTTCTTCTTTTTGCTCCCCTGGTACTCCATTTCACACTCTATATTTTCGCAAGGACAGCTCGCACCCCTGGTACTCCATTCGCAAGGACAACACAACACAACACAGTTTGACCCACTCAGGTGACCCATGACATCATATTGTACACAGTGGCACAGGCATTTTATCCATTTTCATGATTTTTAGTCGTTTTCATGCATTTTTACTCTTTTTATCAAATGAGTGTATTTGAATGAAATTCAAGGCGGTTTGACCCGCTCACATGACCCAGGGCACCGTATGAGACCCAGTTGCACAAGCATTTTTTTTTCATTTTCATGCTTTTTCACCGTTTTCATGCATTTTCACCTCTTTTTCCATCAAAGGCGTGTCTTTGGATGGAATTAGAGGCACGCAAGCACACACATGTTCACCTCTTTTTTCATCAAAGGAGTGTCTCTGGATGGAATTAGAGGCACGCACGCACACACATGTTCACCTCTTTTTTCATCAAAGGAGTGTATTTGGATGGCATTTTACTCCTTTTCATGCTTTTTCATCTTTTTGATTCAGGCACTCTGCCTGACTACTTTTACCCGAAAATAAGGCTTCGTCCTCGGGTAGAATCAGCCAGTGTCTGGTTTGAGGCTGAGGTGGCAGTTTTTCATCCAGAGTCTTACAACTTTCAGGGGAATATAGACCCCAATGTGTGTGGTGCATGTGTTTGTTTTTCTCGGCCATGATCCAGGCACTCTGCCTGACTACTTTTACCCGAAAGTAAGGCTTCATCCTCGGGTAGAATCAGTCTCAGCCTGGAGGCTCCACTGACATGTTCCCATGGAAGTATTATGGGCTTCAGGGGCATATATTATGAATAATGTGACCCGCATTTTATTCATTTTCATGCTTTTTCACAGTTTTCATGCATTTTACCTCTTTTTTCCCCCTTCTTCTTTTTGCTCCCCTGGTACTCCCATTTCACACTCTGTCATATTTTCGCAAGGACCCCTGGTACTCCCATTCGCAAGGACAACACAACACAACACAGTTTGACCCACTCAGGTGACCCATGACATCATATTATACACAGTGGCACAGGCATTTTATCCATTTTCATGATTTTTAGTCGTTTTCATGCATTTTTACTCTTTTTTATCAAATGAGTGTATTTGAATGAAATTCAAGGCGGTTTGACCCGCTCACATGACCCAGGGCATCGTATGAGACCCAGTGGCACAAGCATTTTTTTTTCATTTTCATGCTTTTTCACCGTTTTCATGCATTTTCACCTCTTTTTTCATCAAAGGCGTGTCTTTGGATGGAATAGAGGCACACACGCACACACATGTTCACCTCTTTTTTTCATCAAAGGAGTGTCTCTGGATGGAATAGAGGCACGCACGCACACACATGTTCACCTCTTTTTTCATCAAAGGAGTGTATTTGGATGGCATTTTACTCCTTTTCATGCTTTTTCATCTTTTGATTCAGGCACTCTGCCTGACTACTTTTACCCGAAAATAAGGCTTCGTCCTCGGGTAGAATCAGCCAGTGTCTGGTTTGAGGCTGAGGTGGCATTTTTTCATCCAGAGTCTTACAACTTTCAGGGGAATATAGACCCCAATGTGTGTGGTGCATGTGTTTGTTTTTCTCGGCCATGATCCAGGCACTCTGCCTGACTACTTTTACCCGAAAGTAAGGCTTCATCCTCGGGTAGAATCAGTCTCAGCCTGGAGGCTCCACTGACATGTTCCCATGGAAGTATTATGGGCTTCAGGGGCATATATTATGAATAATGTGACCCGCATTTTATTCATTTTCATGCTTTTTCACAGTTTTCATGCATTTTACCTCTTTTTTCCCCCTTCTTCTTTTTGCTCCCCTGGTACTCCATTTCACACTCTCATATTTTCGCAAGGACAGCCTCGCACCCCTGGTACTCCATTCGCAAGGACAACACAACACAACACAGTTTGACCCACTCAGGTGACCCATGACAGCATATTATACACAGTGGCACAGGCATTTTATCCATTTTCATGATTTTTAGTCGTTTTCATGCATTTTTACTCTTTTTATCAAATGAGTGTATTTGAATGAAATTCAAGGCGGTTTGACCCGCTCACATGACCCAGGGCACCGTATGAGACCCAGTGGCACAAGCATTTTTTTTTCATTTTCATGCTTTTTCACCGTTTTCATGCATTTTCACCTCTTTTTTCATCAAAGGCGTGTCTTTGGATGGAATTAGAGGCACGCACGCACACACATGTTCACCTCTTTTTTCATCAAAGGAGTGTCTCTGGATGGAATTAGAGGCACACACGCACACACATGTTCACCTCTTTTTTCATCAAAGGAGTGTCTCTGATGGAATTAGAGGCACGCACGCACACACATGTTCACCTCTTTTTTCATCAAAGGAGTGTATTTGGATGGCATTTTACTCCTTTTCATGCTTTTTCATCTTTTTGATTCAGGCACTCTGCCTGACTACTTTTACCCGAAAATAAGGCTTCGTCCTCGGGTAGAATCAGCCAGTGTCTGGTTTGAGGCTGAGGTGGCATTTTTTCATCCAGAGTCTTACAACTTTCAGGGGAATATAGACCCCAATGTGTGTGGTGCATGTGTTTGTTTTTCTCGGGCCATGATCCAGGCACTCTGCCTGACTACTTTTACCCGAAAGTAAGGCTTCATCCTCGGGTAGAATCAGTCTCAGCCTGGAGGCTCCACTGACATGTTCCCATGGAAGTATTATGGGCTTCAGGGGCATATATTATGAATAATGTGACCCGCATTTTATTCATTTTCATGCTTTTTCACAGTTTTCATGCATTTTACCTCTTTTTTCCCCCTTCTTCTTTTTGCTCCCCTAGTACTCCATTTCACACTCTCATATTTTCGCAAGGACAGCCTCGCACCCCTGGTACTCCATTCGCAAGGACAACACAACACAACACAGTTTGACCCACTCAGGTGACCCATGACAGCATATTATACACAGTGGCACAGGCATTTTATCCATTTCATGATTTTTAGTCGTTTTCATGCATTTTTACTCTTTTTATCAAATGAGTGTATTTGAATGAAATTCAAGGCGGTTTGACCCGCTCACATGACCCAGGGCACCGTATGAGACCCAGTGGCACAAGCATTTTTTTTTCATTTTCATGCTTTTTCACCGTTTTCATGCATTTTCACCTCTTTTTTCATCAAAGGCGTGTCTTTGGATGGAATTAGAGGCACGCACGCACACACATGTTCACCTCTTTTTTCATCAAAGGAGTGTCTCTGGATGGAATTAGAGGCACGCACGCACACAACATGTTCACCTCTTTTTTCATCAAAGGAGTGTATTTGGATGGCATTTTACTCCTTTTCATGCTTTTTCATCTTTTTGATTCAGGCACTCTGCCTGACTACTTTTACTCGAAAATAAGGCTTCGTCCTCGGGTAGAATCAGCCAGTGTCTGGTTTGAGGCTGAGGTGGCATTTTTTCATCCAGAGTCTTACAACTTTCAGGGGAATATAGACCCCAATGTGTGTGGTGCATGTGTTTGTTTTTCCTCGGCCATGATCCAGGCACTCTGCCTGACTACTTTTACCGAAAGTAAGGCTTCATCCTCGGGTAGAATCAGTCTCAGCCTGGAGGCTCCACTGACATGTTCCCATGGAAGTATTATGGGCTTCAGGGGCATATATTATGAATAATGTGACCCCGCATTTTATTCATTTTCATGCTTTTTCACAGTTTTCATGCATTTTACCTCTTTTTGCTCCCCTGGTACTCCATTTCACACTCTGTCATATTTTCGCAAGGACCCCTGGTACTCCATTCGCAAGGACAACACAACACAACACAGTTTGACCCACTCAGGTGACCCATGACATCATATTATACACAGTGGCACAGGCATTTTATCCATTTTCATGATTTTTAGTCGTTTTCATGCATTTTTACTCTTTTTATCAAATGAGTGTATTTGAATGAAATCAAGGCGGTTTGACCCGCTCACATGACCCAGGGCATCGTATGAGACCCAGTGGCACAAGCATTTTTTTTTCATTTTCATGCTTTTTCACCGTTTTCATGCATTTTCACCTCTTTTTTCATCAAAGGCGTGTCTTTGGATGGAATTAGAGGCACACACGCACACACATGTTCACCTCTTTTTTCATCAAAGGAGTGTCTCTGGATGGAATTAGAGGCACGCACGCACACACATGTTCACCTCTTTTTTCATCAAAGGAGTGTATTTGGATGGCATTTTACTCCTTTTCATGCTTTTTCATCTTTTTGATTCAGGCACTCTGGCCCTGACTACTTTTACCCGAAAATAAGGCTTCGTCCTCGGGTAGAATCAGCCAGTGTCTGGTTTGAGGCTGAGGGTGGCATTTTTTCATCCAGAGTCTTACAACTTTCAGGGGAATATAGACCCCAATGTGTGTGGTGCATGTGTTTGTTTTTCTCGGCCATGATCCAGGCACTCTGCCTGACTACTTTTACCCGAAAGTAAGGCTTCATCCTCGGGTAGAATCAGTCTCAGCCTGGAGGCTCCACTGACATGTTCCCATGGAAGTATTATGGGCTTCAGGGGCATATATTATGAATAATGTGACCCGCATTTTATTCATTTTCATGCTTTTTCACAGTTTTCATGCATTTTACCTCTTTTTTCCCCTTCTTCTTTTTGCTCCCCTGGTACTCCATTTCACACTCTCATATTTTCGCAAGGACAGCCTCGCACCCCTGGTACTCCATTCGCAAGGACAACACAACACAACACAGTTTGACCCACTCAGGTGACCCATGACATCATATTATACACAGTGGCACAGGCATTTTATCCATTTTCATGATTTTTAGTCGTTTTCATGCATTTTTACTCTTTTTATCAAATGAGTGTATTTGAATGAAATTCAAGGCGGTTTGACCCGCTCACATGACCCAGGGCACCGTATGAGACCCAGTGGCACAAGCATTTTTTTTTTCATTTTCATGCTTTTTCACCGTTTTCATGCATTTTCAACCTCTTTTTTCATCAAAGGCGTGTCTTTGGATGGAATTAGAGGCACGCACGCACACACATGTTCACCTCTTTTTTCATCAAAGGAGTGTCTCTGGATGGAATTAGAGGCACGCACGCACACACATGTTCACCTCTTTTTTCATCAAAAGGAGTGTATTTGGATGGCATTTTACTCCTTTTCATGCTTTTTCATCTTTTTGATTCAGGCACTGTGCCTGACTACTTTTACCCGAAAATAAGGCTTCGTCCTCGGGTAGAATTAGCCAGTGTCTGGTTTGAGGCTGAGGTGGCATTTTTTCATCCAGAGTCTTACAACTTTCAGGGGAATATAGACCCCAATGTGTGTGGTGCATGTGTTTGTTTTTCTCGGCCATGATCCAGGCACTCTGCCTGACTACTTTTACCCGAAAGTAAGGCTTCATCCTCGGGTAGAATCAGTCTCAGCCTGGAGGCTCCACTGACATGTTCCCATGGAAGTATTATGGGCTTCAGGGGCATATATTATGAATAATGTGACCCGCATTTTATTCATTTTCATGCTTTTTCACAGTTTTCATGCATTTTACCTCTTTTTTTCCCCCCTTCTTCTTTTTGCTCCCCTGGTACTCCATTTCACACTCTGTCATATTTTCGCAAGGACCCCCTGGTACTCCATTCGCAAGGACAACACACACAACACAGTTTGACCCACTCAGGTGACCCATGACATCATATTATACACAGTGGCACAGGCATTTTATCAATTTTCATGATTTTTAGTCGTTTTCATGCATTTTTACTCTTTTTATCAAATGAGTGTATTTGAATGAAATTCAAGGCGGTTTGACCCGCTCACATGACCCAGGGCACCGTATGAGACCCAGTGGCACAAGCATTTTTTTTTCATTTTCATGCTTTTTCACCGTTTTCATGCATTTTCAACCTTTTTTTTCATCAAAGGCGTGTCTTTGGATGGAATTAGAGGCACGCACGCACACACATGTTCACCTCTTTTTTCATCAAAGGAGTGTCTCTGGATGGAATTAGAGGCACGCACGCACACACATGTTCACACTCTTTTTTCATCAAAGGAGTGTATTTGGATGGCATTTTACTCCTTTTCATGCCTTTTTCATCTTTTGATTCAGGCACTCTGCCTGACTACTTTTACCCGAAAATAAGGCTTCGTCCTCGGGTAGAATCAGCCAGTGTCTGGTTTGAGGCTGAGGTGGCATTTTTTCATCCAGAGTCTTACAACTTTCAGGGGAATATAGACCCCAATGTGTGTGGTGCATGTGTTTGTTTTTCTCGGCCATGATCCAGGCACTCTGCCTGACTACTTTTACCCGAAAGTAAGGCTTCATCCTCGGTAGAATCAGTCTCAGCCTGGAGGCTCCACTGACATGTTTCCCATGGAAGTATTATGGGCTTCAGGGCATATATTATGAATAATGTGACCCGCATTTTATTCATTTTCATGCTTTTTCACAGTTTTCATGCATTTTACCTCTTTTTCACCCTTCTTCTTTTTGCTCCCCTGGTACTCCATTTCACACTCTGTCATATTTTCGCAAGGACCCCTGGTACTCCATTCGCAAGGACAACACAACACAACACAGTTTGACCCACTCAGGTGACCCATGACATCATATTATACACAGTGGCACAGGCATTTTATCCATTTTCATGATTTTTAGTCGTTTTCATGCATTTTTACTCTTTTTATCAAATGAGTGTATTTGAATGAAATTCAAGGCGGTTTGACCGCTCACATGACCCAGGGCACCGTATGAGACCCAGTGGCACAAGCATTTTTTTTTCATTTTCATGCTTTTTCACCGTTTTCATGCATTTTCACCTCTTTTTTCATCAAAGGCGTGTCTTTGGATGGAATTAGAGGCACGCACGCACACACATGTTCACCTCTTTTTTCATCAAAGGAGTGTCTCTGGATGGAATTAGAGGCACGCACGCACACACATGTTCACCTCTTTTTTCATCAAAGGAGTGTATTTGGATGGCATTTTACTCCTTTTCATGCTTTTTCATCTTTTTGATTCAGGCACTCTGCCTGACTACTTTTACTCGAAAATAAGGCTTCATCCTCGGGTAGAATCAGCCAGTGTCTGGTTTGAGGCTGAGGTGGCATTTTTTCATCCAGAGTCTTACAACTTTCAGGGGAATATAGACCCCAATGTGTGTGGTGCATGTGTTTGTTTTTTCGGCCATGATCCAGGCACTCTGCCTGACTACTTTTACCCGAAAGTAAGGCTTCATCCTCGGGTAGAATCAGTCTCAGCCTGGAGGCTCCACTGACATGTTCCCATGGAAGTATTATGGGCTTCAGGGGCATATATTATGAATAATGTGACCCGCATTTTATTCATTTTCATGCTTTTTCACAGTTTTCATGCATTTTACCTCTTTTTTCACCCTTCTTCTTTTTGCTCCCCTGGTACTCCATTTCACACTCTGTCATATTTTCGCAAGGACCCCTGGTACTCCATTCGCAAGGACAACACAACACAACACAGTTTGACCCACTCAGGTGACCCATGACATCATATTATACACAGTGGCACAGGCATTTTATCCATTTTCATGATTTTTAGTCGTTTTCATGCATTTTTACTCTTTTTATCAAATGAGTGTATTTGAATGAAATTCAAGGCGGTTTGACCCGCTCACATGACCCAGGGCACCGTATGAGACCCAGTGGCACAAGCATTTTTTTTTCATTTTCATGCTTTTTCACCGTTTTCATGCATTTTCAACCTCTTTTTTCATCAAAGGCGTGTCTTTGGATGGAAATAGAGGCACGCACGCACACACATGTTCACCTCTTTTTTCCTCAAAGGAGTGTCTCTGGATGGAATTAGAGGCACGCACGCACACACATGTTCACCTCTTTTTTCATCAAAGGAGTGTATTTGGATGGCATTTTACTCCTTTTCATGCTTTTTCATCTTTTTGATTCAGGCACTCTGCCTGACTACTTTTACACGAAAATAAGGCTTCGTCCTCGTGTAGAATCAGCCAGTGTCTGGTTTGAGGCTGAGGTGGCATTTTTTCATCCAGAGTCTTACAACTTTCAGGGGAATATAGACCCCAATGTGTGTGGTGCATGTGTTTGTTTTTCTCGGCCATGATCCAGGCACTCTGCCTGACTACTTTTACCCGAAAGTAAGGCTTCATCCTCGGGTAGAATCAGTCTCAGCCTGGAGGCTCCACTGACACGTTCCCATGGAAGTATTATGGGCTTCAGGGGCATATATTATGAATAATGTGACCCGCATTTTATTCATTTTCATGCTTTTTCACAGTTTTCATGCATTTTACCTCTTTTTTCACCCTTCTTCTTTTTGCTCCCCTGGTACTCCATTTCACACTCTGTCATATTTTCGCAAGGACCCCTGGTACTCCATTCGCAAGGACAACACAACACAACACAGTTTGACCCACTCAGGTGATCCATGACATCATATTATACACAGTGGCACAGGCATTTTATCCATTTTCATGATTTTTAGTCGTTTTCATGCATTTTTACTCTTTTTATCAAATGAGTGTATTTGAATGAAATTCAAGGCGGTTTGACCGCTCACATGACCCAGGGCATCGTATGAGACCCAGTGGCACAAGCATTTTTTTTCATTTTCATGCTTTTTCACCGTTTTCATGCATTTTCACCTCTTTTTTCATCAAAGGCGTGTCTTTGGATGGAATTAGAGGCACACACGCACACACATGTTCACCTCTTTTTTCATCAAAGGAGTGTCTCTGGATGGAATTAGAGGCACGCACGCACACACATGTTCACCTCTTTTTTCATCAAAGGAGTGTATTTGGATGGCATTTACTCCTTTTCATGCTTTTCATCTTTTTGATTCAGGCACTCTGCCTGACTACTTTTACCCGAAAATAAGGCTTCGTCCTCGGGTAGAATCAGCCAGTGTCTGGTTTGAGGCTGAGGTGGCATTTTTTCATCCAGAGTCTTACAACTTTCAGGGGAATATAGACCCCAATGTGTGTGGTGCATGTGTTTGTTTTTCTCGGCCATGATCCAGGCACTCTGCCTGACTACTTTTACCCGAAAGTAAGGCTTCATCCTCGGGTAGAATCAGTCTCAGCCTGGAGGCTCCACTGACATGTTCCCATGGAAGTATTATGGGCTTCAGGGGCATATATTATGAATAATGTGACCCGCATTTTATTCATTTTCATGCTTTTTCACAGTTTTCATGCATTTTACCTCTTTTTTCCCCCCTTCTTCTTTTTGCTCCCCTGGTACTCCATTTCACACTCTCATATTTTCGCAAGGACAGCCTCGCACCCCTGGTACTCCATTCGCAAGGACAACACAACACAACACAGTTTGACCCACTCAGGTGACCCATGACATCATATTATACACAGTGGCACAGGCATTTTATCCATTTTCATGATTTTTAGTCGTTTTCATGCATTTTTACTCTTTTTATCAAATGAGTGTATTTGAATGAAATTCAAGGCGGTTTGACCCGCTCACATGACCAGGGCACCGTATGAGACCCAGTGGCACAAGCATTTTTTTTTCATTTTCATGCTTTTTCACCGTTTTCATGCATTTTTCAACCTCTTTTTTCATCAAAGGCGTGTCTTTGGATGGAATTAGAGGCACGCACGCACACACATGTTCACCTCTTTTTTCATCAAAGGAGTGTCTCTGGATGGAATTAGAGGCACGCACGCACACACATGTTCACCTCTTTTTTCATCAAAGGAGTGTATTTTGGATGGCATTTTACTCCTTTTCATGCTTTTTCATCTTTTTGATTCAGGCACTCTGCCTGACTACTTTTTACCCGAAAATAAGGCTTCGTCCTCGGGTAGAATCAGCCAGTGTCTGGTTTGAGGCTGAGGTGGCATTTTTTCATCCAGAGTCTTACAACTTTCAGGGGAATATAGACCCCAATGTGTGTGGTGCATGTGTTTGTTTTTCTCGGCCATGATCCAGGCACTCTGCCTGACTACTTTTACCCGAAAGTAAGGCTTCATCCTCGGGTAGAATCAGTCTCAGCCTGGAGGCTCCACTGACATGTTCCCATGGAAGTATTATGGGCTTCAGGGGCATATATTATGAATAATGTGACCCGCATTTTATTCATTTTCATGCTTTTTCACAGTTTTCATGCATTTTACCTCTTTTTTTCCCCCTTCTTCTTTTTGCTCCCCTGGTACTCCATTTCACACTCTCATATTTTCGCAAGGACAGCCTCGCACCCCTGGTACTCCATTCGCAAGGGACAACACAACACAACACAGTTTGACCCACTCAGGTGACCCATGACATCATATTATACACAGTGGCACAGGCATTTTATCCATTTTCATGATTTTTAGTCGTTTTCATGCATTTTTACTCTTTTTATCAAATGAGTGTATTTGAATGAAATTCAAGGCGTTTGACCCGCTCACATGACCCAGGGCACCGTATGAGACCCAGTGGCACAAGCATTTTTTTTTTCATTTTCATGCTTTTTCACCGTTTTCATGCATTTTCAACCTCTTTTTTCATCAAAGGCGTGTCTTTGGATGGAATTAGAGGCACGCACGCACACACATGTTCACCTCTTTTTTCATCAAAGGAGTGTCTCTGGATGGAATTAGAGGCACGCACGCACACACATGTTCACCTCTTTTTTCATCAAAGGAGTGTATTTGGATGGCATTTTACTCCTTTTCATGCTTTTTCATCTTTTTGATTCAGGCACTCTGCCTGACTACTTTTACCCGAAAATAAGGCTTCGTCCTCGGGTAGAATTAGCCAGTGTCTGGTTTGAGGCTGAGGTGGCATTTTTTCATCCAGAGTCTACAACTTTCAGGGGAATATAGACCCCAATGTGTGTGGTGCATGTGTTTGTTTTTCTCGGCCATGATCAGGCACTCTGCCTGACTACTTTTACCCGAAAGTAAGGCTTCATCCTCGGGTAGAATCAGTCTCAGCCTGGAGGCTCCACTGACATGTTCCCATGGAAGTATTATGGGCTTCAGGGGCATATATTATGAATAATGTGACCCGCATTTTATTCATTTTCATGCTTTTTCACAGTTTTCATGCATTTTACCTCTTTTTTCCCCCCTTCTTCTTTTTGCTCCCCTGGTACTCCATTTCACACTCTGTCATATTTTCGCAAGGACAGCCTCGCACCCCTGGTACTCCATTCGCAAGGACAACACAACACAACACAGTTTGACCCACTCAGGTGACCCATGACATCATATTATACACAGTGGCACAGGCATTTTATCCATTTTCATGATTTTTAGTCGTTTTCATGCATTTTTACTCTTTTTATCAAATGAGTGTATTTGAATGAAATTCAAGGCGGTTTGACCCGCTCACATGACCCAGGGCACCGTATGAGACCCAGTGGCACAAGCATTTTTTTTTCATTTTCATGCTTTTTCACCGTTTTCATGCATTTTCACCTCTTTTTTCATCAAAGGCGTGTCTTTGGATGGAATTAGAGGCACGCACGCACACACATGTTCACCTCTTTTTTCATCAAAGGAGTGTCTCTGGATGGAATTAGAGGCACGCACGCACACACATGTTCACCTCTTTTTTCATCAAAGGAGTGTATTTGGATGGCATTTTACTCCTTTTCATGCTTTTTCATCTTTTTGATTCAGGCACTCTGCCTGACTACTTTTACCCGAAAAATAAGGCTTCGTCCTCGTGTAGAATCAGCCAGTGTCTGGTTTGAGGCTGAGGTGGCATTTTTTCATCCAGAGTCTTACAACTTTCAGGGGAATATAGACCCCATGTGTGGTGCATGTGTTTGTTTTTCTCGGCCATGATCCAGGCACTCTGCCTGACTACTTTTACCCGAAAGTAAGGCTTCATCCTCGGGTAGAATCAGTCTCAGCCTGGAGGCTCCACTGACATGTTCCCATGGAAGTATTATGGGCTTCAGGGGCATATATTATGAATAATGTGACCCGCATTTTATTCATTTTCATGCTTTTTCACAGTTTTCATGCATTTTACCTCTTTTTTCACCCTTCTTCTTTTTGCTCCCCTGGTACTCCATTTCACACTGTCATATTTTCGCAAGGACCCCTGGTACTCCATTCGCAAGGACAACACAACACAACACAGTTTGACCCACTCAGGTGACCCATGACATCATATTATACACAGTGGCACAGGCATTTTATCCATTTTCATGATTTTTAGTCGTTTTCATGCATTTTTACTCTTTTTATCAAATGAGTGTATTTGAATGAAATTCAAGGCGGTTTGACCCGCTCACATGACCCAGGGCACCGTATGAGACCCAGTGGCACAAGCATTTTTTTTTCATTTTCATGCTTTTTCACCGTTTTCATGCATTTTCACCTCTTTTTTCATCAAAGTCGTGTCTTTGGATGGAATTAGAGGCACGCACTCACACACATGTTCACCTCTTTTTTCATCAAAGGAGTGTCTCTGGATGGAATTAGAGGCACGCACGCACACACATGTTCACCTCTTTTTTCATCAAAGGAGTGTATTTGGATGGCATTTTACTCCTTTTCATGCTTTTTCATCTTTTTGATTCAGGCACTCTGCCTGACTACTTTTACCCGAAAATAAGGCTTCGTCCTCGGGTAGAATCAGCCAGTGTCTGGTTTGAGGCTGAGGTGGCATTTTTTCA
>NW_026910015.1:0-28767 GCF_949316205.1 Platichthys flesus
ACGCACGCACACACATGTTCACCTCTTTTTTCATCAAAGGAGTGTATTTGGATGGCATTTTACTCCTTTTCATGCTTTTTCATCTTTTTGATTCAGGCACTCTGCCTGACTACTTTTACCCGAAAATAAGGCTTCGTCCTCGGGTAGAATCAGCCAGTGTCTGGTTTGAGGCTGAGGTGGCATTTTTTCATCCAGAGTCTTACAACTTTCAGGGGAATATAGACCCCAATGTGTGTGGTGCATGTGTTTGTTTTTCTCGGCCATGATCCAGGCACTCTGCCTGACTACTTTTACCCGAAAGTAAGGCTTCATCCTCGGGTAGAATCAGTGTCAGCCTGGAGGCTCCACTGACATGTTCCCATGGAAGTATTATGGGCTTCAGGGGCATATATTATGAATAATGTGACCCGCATTTTATTCATTTTCATGCTTTTTCACAGTTTTCATGCATTTTACCTCTTTTTTCCCCCTTCTTCTTTTTGCTCCCCTGGTACTCCATTTCACACTCTGTCATATTTTCGCAAGGACAGCCTTGCACCCCTGGTACTCCATTCGCAAGGACAACACAACACAACACAGTTTGACCCACTCAGGTGACCCATGACATCATATTATACACAGTGGCACAGGCATTTTATCCATTTTCATGATTTTTAGTCGTTTTCATGCATTTTTACTCTTTTTATCAAATGAGTGTATTTGAATGAAATTCAAGGCGGTTTGACCCGCTCACATGACCCAGGGCACCGTATGAGACCAAGTGGCACAAGCATTTTTTTTTTCATTTTCATGCTTTTTCACCGTTTTCATGCATTTTCACCTCTTTTTTCATCAAAGGCGTGTCTTTGGATGGAATTAGAGGCACGCACGCACACACATGTTCACCTCTTTTTTCATCAAAGGAGTGTATTTGGATGGCATTTTACTCCTTTTCATGCTTTTTCATCTTTTTGATTCAGGCACTCTGCCTGACTACTTTTACCCGAAAATAAGGTTTCGTCCTCGGGTAGAATCAGCCAGTGTCTGGTTTGAGGCTGAGGTGGCATTTTTTCATCCAGAGTCTTACAACTTTCAGGGGAATATAGACCCCAATGTGTGTGGTGCATGTGTTTGTTTTTCTCGGCCATGATCCAGGCACTCTGCCTGACTACTTTTACCCGAAAGTAAGGCTTCATCCTCGGGTAGAATCAGTCTCAGCCTGGAGGCTCCACTGACATGTTCCCATGGAAGTATTATGGGCTTCAGGGGCATATATTATGAATAATGTGACCCGCATTTTATTCATTTTCATGCTTTTTCACAGTTTTCATGCATTTTACCTCTTTTTTCCCCCTTCTTCTTTTTGCTCCCCTGGTACTCCATTTCACACTCTGTCATATTTTCGCAAGGACAGCCTTGCACCCCTGGTACTCCATTCGCAAGGACAACACAACACAACACAGTTTGACCCACTCAGGTGACCCATGACATCATATTATACACAGTGGCACAGGCATTTTATCCATTTTCATGATTTTTAGTCGTTTTCATGCATTTTTACTCTTTTTATCAAATGAGTGTATTTGAATGAAATTCAAGGCGGTTTGACCCGCTCACATGACCCAGGGCACCGTATGAGACCCAGTGGCACAAGCATTTTTTTTTCATTTTCATGCTTTTTCACCGTTTTCATGCATTTTCACCTCTTTTTTCATCAAAGGAGTGTCTCTGGATGGAATTAGAGGCACGCACGCACACACATGTTCACCTCTTCTTTCATCAAAGGAGTGTATTTGGATGGCATTTTACTCCTTTTCATGCTTTTTCATCTTTTTGATTCAGGCACTCTGCCTGACTACTTTTACCCGAAAATAAGGCTTCGTCCTCGGGTAGAATCAGCCAGTGTCTGGTTTGAGGCTGAGGTGGCATTTTTTCATCCAGAGTCTTACAACTTTCAGGGGAATATAGACCCCAATGTGTGTGGTGCATGTGTTTGTTTTTCTCGGCCATGATCCAGGCACTCTGCCTGACTACTTTTACCCGAAAGTAAGGCTTCATCCTCGGGTAGAATCAGTGTCAGCCTGGAGGCTCCACTGACATGTTCCCATGGAAGTATTATGGGCTTCAGGGGCATATATTATGAATAATGTGACCCGCATTTTATTCATTTTCATGCTTTTTCACAGTTTTCATGCATTTTACCTCTTTTTTCCCCCTTCTTCTTTTTGCTCCCCTGGTACTCCATTTCACACTCTGTCATATTTTCGCAAGGACAGCCTTGCACCCCTGGTACTCCATTCGCAGGGACAACACAACACAACACAGTTTGACCCACTCAGGTGACCCATGACATCATATTATACACAGTGGCACAGGCATTTTATCCATTTTCATGATTTTTAGTCGTTTTCATGCATTTTTACTCTTTTTATCAAATGAGTGTATTTGAATGAAATTCAAGGCGGTTTGACCCGCTCACATGACCCAGGGCACCGTATGAGACCCAGTGGCACAAGCATTTTTTTTTCATTTTCATGCTTTTTCACCGTTTTCATGCATTTTCACCTCTTTTTTCATCAAAGGAGTGTCTCTGGATGGAATTAGAGGCACGCACGCACACACATGTTCACCTCTTTTTTCATCAAAGGAGTGTATTTGGATGGCATTTTACTCCTTTTCATGCTTTTTCATCTTTTTGATTCAGGCACTCTGCCTGACTACTTTTACCCGAAAATAAGGCTTCGTCCTCGGGTAGAATCAGCCAGTGTCTGGTTTGAGGCTGAGGTGGCATTTTTTCATCCAGAGTCTTACAACTTTCAGGGGAATATAGAGCCCAATGTGTGTGGTGCATGTGTTTGTTTTTCTCGGCCATGATCCAGGCACTCTGCCTGACTACTTTTACCCGAAAGTAAGGCTTCATCCTCGTGTAGAATCAGTCTCAGCCTGGAGGCTCCACTGACATGTTCCCATGGAAGTATTATGGGCTTCAGGGGCATATATTATGAATAATGTGACCCGCATTTTATTCATTTTCATGCTTTTTCACAGTTTTCATGCATTTTACCTCTTTTTTCACCCTTCTACTTTTTGCTCCCCTGGTACTCCATTTCACACTCTGTCATATTTTCGCAAGGACCCCTGGTACTCCATTCGCAAGGACAACACAACACAACACAGTTTGACCCACTCAGGTGACCCATGACATCATATTATACACAGTGGCACAGGCATTTTATCCATTTTCATGATTTTTAGTCGTTTTCATGCATTTTTACTCTTTTTATCAAATGAGTGTATTTGAATGAAATTCAAGGCGGTTTGACCCGCTCACATGACCCAGGGCACCGTATGAGACCAAGTGGCACAAGCATTTTTTTTTTCATTTTCATGCTTTTTCACCGTTTTCATGCATTTTCACCTCTTTTTTCATCAAAGGCGTGTCTTTGGATGGAATTAGAGGCACGCACGCACACACATGTTCACCTCTTTTTTCATCAAAGGAGTGTCTCTGGATGGAATTAGAGGCACGCACGCACACACATGTTCACCTCTTTTTTCATCAAAGGAGTGTATTTGGATGGCATTTTACTCCTTTTCATATTTTTTCATCTTTTTGATTCAGGCACTCTGCCTGACTACTTTTACCCGAAAATAAGGTTTCGTCCTCGGGTAGAATCAGCCAGTGTCTGGTTTGAGGCTGAGGTGGCATTTTTTCATCCAGAGTCTTACAACTTTCAGGGGAATATAGACCCCAATGTGTGTGGTGCATGTGTTTGTTTTTCTCGGCCATGATCCAGGCACTCTGCCTGACTACTTTTACCCGAAAGTAAGGCTTCATCCTCGGGTAGAATCAGTCTCAGCCTGGAGGCTCCACTGACATGTTCCCATGGAAGTATTATGGGCTTCAGGGGCATATATTATGAATAATGTGACCCGCATTTTATTCATTTTCATGCTTTTTCACAGTTTTCATGCATTTTACCTCTTTTTTCACCCTTCTTCTTTTTGCTCCCCTGGTACTCCATTTCACACTCTGTCATATTTTCGCAAGGACCCCTGGTACTCCATTCGCAAGGACAACACAACACAACACAGTTTGACCCACTCAGGTGACCCATGACATCATATTATACACAGTGGCACAGGCATTTTATCCATTTTCATGATTTTTAGTCGTTTTCATGCATTTCTACTCTTTTTATCAAATGAGTGTATTTGAATGAAATTCAAGGCGGTTTGACCCGCTCACATGACCCAGGGCACCGTATGAGACCCAGTGGCACAAGCATTTTTTTTTCATTTTCATGCTTTTTCACCGTTTTCATGCATTTTCAACCTCTTTTTTCATCAAAGGCGTGTCTTTGGATGGAATTAGAGGCACGCACGCACACACAT
This sequence comes from Platichthys flesus, assembly GCF_949316205.1. Classification (NCBI taxonomy): domain Eukaryota; kingdom Metazoa; phylum Chordata; class Actinopteri; order Pleuronectiformes; family Pleuronectidae; genus Platichthys; species Platichthys flesus. The sequence continues at coordinate 4,375 of NW_026910015.1, forward strand.
GTTCACCTCTTTTTTCATCAAAGGAGTGTCTCTGGATGGAATTAGAGGCACGCACGCACACACATGTTCACCTCTTTTTTCATCAAAGGAGTGTATTTGGATGGCATTTTACTCCTTTTCATGCTTTTTCATCTTTTTGATTCAGGCACTCTGCCTGACTACTTTTACCCGAAAATAAGGCTTCGTCCTCGGGTAGAATCAGCCAGTGTCTGGTTTGAGGCTGAGGTGGCATTTTTTCATCCAGAGTCTTACAACTTTCAGGGGAATATAGACCCCAATGTGTGTGGTGCATGTGTTTGTTTTTCTCGGCCATGATCCAGGCACTCTGCCTGACTACTTTTACCCGAAAGTAAGGCTTCATCCTCGGGTAGAATCAGTGTCAGCCTGGAGGCTCCACTGACATGTTCCCATGGAAGTATTATGGGCTTCAGGGGCATATATTATGAATAATGTGACCCGCATTTTATTCATTTTCATGCTTTTTCACAGTTTTCATGCATTTTACCTCTTTTTTCCCCCTTCTTCTTTTTGCTCCCCTGGTACTCCATTTCACACTCTGTCATATTTTCGCAAGGACAGCCTTGCACCCCTGGTACTCCATTCGCAAGGACAACACAACACAACACAGTTTGACCCACTCAGGTGACCCATGACATCATATTATACACAGTGGCACAGGCATTTTATCCATTTTCATGATTTTTAGTCGTTTTCATGCATTTTTACTCTTTTTATCAAATGAGTGTATTTGAATGAAATTCAAGGCGGTTTGACCCGCTCACATGACCCAGGGCACCGTATGAGACCCAGTGGCACAAGCATTTTTTTTTCATTTTCATGCTTTTTCACCGTTTTCATGCATTTTCACCTCTTTTTTCATCAAAGGAGTGTCTCTGGATGGAATTAGAGGCACGCACGCACACACATGTTCACCTCTTCTTTCATCAAAGGAGTGTATTTGGATGGCATTTTACTCCTTTTCATGCTTTTTCATCTTTTTGATTCAGGCACTCTGCCTGACTACTTTTACCCGAAAATAAGGCTTCGTCCTCGGGTAGAATCAGCCAGTGTCTGGTTTGAGGCTGAGGTGGCATTTTTTCATCCAGAGTCTTACAACTTTCAGGGGAATATAGACCCCAATGTGTGTGGTGCATGTGTTTGTTTTTCTCGGCCATGATCCAGGCACTCTGCCTGACTACTTTTACCCGAAAGTAAGGCTTCATCCTCGGGTAGAATCAGTGTCAGCCTGGAGGCTCCACTGACATGTTCCCATGGAAGTATTATGGGCTTCAGGGGCATATATTATGAATAATGTGACCCGCATTTTATTCATTTTCATGCTTTTTCACAGTTTTCATGCATTTTACCTCTTTTTTCCCCCTTCTTCTTTTTGCTCCCCTGGTACTCCATTTCACACTCTGTCATATTTTCGCAAGGACAGCCTTGCACCCCTGGTACTCCATTCGCAAGGACAACACAACACAACACAGTTTGACCCACTCAGGTGACCCATGACATCATATTATACACAGTGGCACAGGCATTTTATCCATTTTCATGATTTTTAGTCGTTTTCATGCATTTTTACTCTTTTTATCAAATGAGTGTATTTGAATGAAATTCAAGGCGGTTTGACCCGCTCACATGACCCAGGGCACCGTATGAGACCCAGTGGCACAAGCATTTTTTTTTCATTTTCATGCTTTTTCACCGTTTTCATGCATTTTCACCTCTTTTTTCATCAAAGGAGTGTCTCTGGATGGAATTAGAGGCACGCACGCACACACATGTTCACCTCTTTTTTCATCAAAGGAGTGTATTTGGATGGCATTTTACTCCTTTTCATATTTTTTCATCTTTTTGATTCAGGCACTCTGCCTGACTACTTTTACCCGAAAATAAGGTTTCGTCCTCGGGTAGAATCAGCCAGTGTCTGGTTTGAGGCTGAGGTGGCATTTTTTCATCCAGAGTCTTACAACTTTCAGGGGAATATAGACCCCAATGTGTGTGGTGCATGTGTTTGTTTTTCTCGGCCATGATCCAGGCACTCTGCCTGACTACTTTTACCCGAAAGTAAGGCTTCATCCTCGGGTAGAATCAGTCTCAGCCTGGAGGCTCCACTGACATGTTCCCATGGAAGTATTATTGGCTTCAGGGGCATATATTATGAATAATGTGACCCGCATTTTATTCATTTTCATGCTTTTTCACAGTTTTCATGCATTTTACCTCTTTTTTCACCCTTCTTCTTTTTGCTCCCCTGGTACTCCATTTCACACTCTGTCATATTTTCGCAAGGACCCCTGGTACTCCATTCGCAAGGACAACACAACACAACACAGTTTGACCCACTCAGGTGACCCATGACATCATATTATACACAGTGGCACAGGCATTTTATCCATTTTCATGATTTTTAGTCGTTTTCATGCATTTCTACTCTTTTTATCAAATGAGTGTATTTGAATGAAATTCAAGGCGGTTTGACCCGCTCACATGACCCAGGGCACCGTATGAGACCCAGTGGCACAAGCATTTTTTTTTCATTTTCATGCTTTTTCACCGTTTTCATGCATTTTCAACCTCTTTTTTCATCAAAGGCGTGTCTTTGGATGGAATTAGAGGCACGCACGCACACACATGTTCACCTCTTTTTTCATCAAAGGAGTGTCTCTGGATGGAATTAGAGGCACGCACGCACACACATGTTCACCTCTTTTTTCATCAAAGGAGTGTATTTGGATGGCATTTTACTCCTTTTCATGCTTTTTCATCTTTTTGATTCAGGCACTCTGCCTGACTACTTTTACCCGAAAATAAGGCTTCGTCCTCGGGTAGAATCAGCCAGTGTCTGGTTTGAGGCTGAGGTGGCATTTTTTCATCCAGAGTCTTACAACTTTCAGGGGAATATAGACCCCAATGTGTGTGGTGCATGTGTTTGTTTTTCTCGGCCATGATCCAGGCACTCTGCCTGACTACTTTTACCCGAAAGTAAGGCTTCATCCTCGGGTAGAATCAGTGTCAGCCTGGAGGCTCCACTGACATGTTCCCATGGAAGTATTATGGGCTTCAGGGGCATATATTATGAATAATGTGACCCGCATTTTATTCATTTTCATGCTTTTTCACAGTTTTCATGCATTTTACCTCTTTTTTCCCCCTTCTTCTTTTTGCTCCCCTGGTACTCCATTTCACACTCTGTCATATTTTCGCAAGGACAGCCTTGCACCCCTGGTACTCCATTCGCAAGGACAACACAACACAACACAGTTTGACCCACTCAGGTGACCCATGACATCATATTATACACAGTGGCACAGGCATTTTATCCATTTTCATGATTTTTAGTCGTTTTCATGCATTTTTACTCTTTTTATCAAATGAGTGTATTTGAATGAAATTCAAGGCGGTTTGACCCGCTCACATGACCCAGGGCACCGTATGAGACCCAGTGGCACAAGCATTTTTTTTTCATTTTCATGCTTTTTCACCGTTTTCATGCATTTTCACCTCTTTTTTCATCAAAGGAGTGTCTCTGGATGGAATTAGAGGCACGCACGCACACACATGTTCACCTCTTCTTTCATCAAAGGAGTGTATTTGGATGGCATTTTACTCCTTTTCATGCTTTTTCATCTTTTTGATTCAGGCACTCTGCCTGACTACTTTTACCCGAAAATAAGGCTTCGTCCTCGGGTAGAATCAGCCAGTGTCTGGTTTGAGGCTGAGGTGGCATTTTTTCATCCAGAGTCTTACAACTTTCAGGGGAATATAGACCCCAATGTGTGTGGTGCATGTGTTTGTTTTTCTCGGCCATGATCCAGGCACTCTGCCTGACTACTTTTACCCGAAAATAAGGCTTCGTCCTCGGGTAGAATCAGCCAGTGTCTGGTTTGAGGCTGAGGTGGCATTTTTTCATCCAGAGTCTTACAACTTTCAGGGGAATATAGACCCCAATGTGTGTGGTGCATGTGTTTGTTTTTCTCGGCCATGATCCAGGCACTCTGCCTGACTACTTTTACCCGAAAGTAAGGCTTCATCCTCGGGTAGAATCAGTGTCAGCCTGGAGGCTCCACTGACATGTTCCCATGGAAGTATTATGGGCTTCAGGGGCATATATTATGAATAATGTGACCCGCATTTTATTCATTTTCATGCTTTTTCACAGTTTTCATGCATTTTACCTCTTTTTTCCCCCTTCTTCTTTTTGCTCCCCTGGTACTCCATTTCACACTCTGTCATATTTTCGCAAGGACAGCCTTGCACCCCTGGTACTCCATTCGCAAGGACAACACAACACAACACAGTTTGACCCACTCAGGTGACCCATGACATCATATTATACACAGTGGCACAGGCATTTTATCCATTTTCATGATTTTTAGTCGTTTTCATGCATTTTTACTCTTTTTATCAAATGAGTGTATTTGAATGAAATTCAAGGCGGTTTGACCCGCTCACATGACCCAGGGCACCGTATGAGACCCAGTGGCACAAGCATTTTTTTTTCATTTTCATGCTTTTTCACCGTTTTCATGCATTTTCACCTCTTTTTTCATCAAAGGAGTGTCTCTGGATGGAATTAGAGGCACGCACGCACACACATGTTCACCTCTTTTTTCATCAAAGGAGTGTATTTGGATGGCATTTTACTCCTTTTCATGCTTTTTCATCTTTTTGATTCAGGCACTCTGCCTGACTACTTTTACCCGAAAATAAGGCTTCGTCCTCGGGTAGAATCAGCCAGTGTCTGGTTTGAGGCTGAGGTGGCATTTTTTCATCCAGAGTCTTACAACTTTCAGGGGAATATAGACCCCAATGTGTGTGGTGCATGTGTTTGTTTTTCTCGGCCATGATCCAGGCACTCTGCCTGACTACTTTTACCCGAAAGTAAGGCTTCATCCTCGTGTAGAATCAGTCTCAGCCTGGAGGCTCCACTGACATGTTCCCATGGAAGTATTATGGGCTTCAGGGGCATATATTATGAATAATGTGACCCGCATTTTATTCATTTTCATGCTTTTTCACAGTTTTCATGCATTTTACCTCTTTTTTCACCCTTCTACTTTTTGCTCCCCTGGTACTCCATTTCACACTCTGTCATATTTTCGCAAGGACCCCTGGTACTCCATTCGCAAGGACAACACAACACAACACAGTTTGACCCACTCAGGTGACCCATGACATCATATTATACACAGTGGCACAGGCATTTTATCCATTTTCATGATTTTTAGTCGTTTTCATGCATTTTTACTCTTTTTATCAAATGAGTGTATTTGAATGAAATTCAAGGCGGTTTGACCCGCTCACATGACCCAGGGCACCGTATGAGACCAAGTGGCACAAGCATTTTTTTTTTCATTTTCATGCTTTTTCACCGTTTTCATGCATTTTCACCTCTTTTTTCATCAAAGGCGTGTCTTTGGATGGAATTAGAGGCACGCACGCACACACATGTTCACCTCTTTTTTCATCAAAGGAGTGTCTCTGGATGGAATTAGAGGCACGCACGCACACACATGTTCACCTCTTTTTTCATCAAAGGAGTGTATTTGGATGGCATTTTACTCCTTTTCATGCTTTTTCATCTTTTTGATTCAGGCACTCTGCCTGACTACTTTTACCCGAAAATAAGGTTTCGTCCTCGGGTAGAATCAGCCAGTGTCTGGTTTGAGGCTGAGGTGGCATTTTTTCATCCAGAGTCTTACAACTTTCAGGGGAATATAGACCCCAATGTGTGTGGTGCATGTGTTTGTTTTTCTCGGCCATGATCCAGGCACTCTGCCTGACTACTTTTACCCGAAAGTAAGGCTTCATCCTCGGGTAGAATCAGTCTCAGCCTGGAGGCTCCACTGACATGTTCCCATGGAAGTATTATGGGCTTCAGGGGCATATATTATGAATAATGTGACCCGCATTTTATTCATTTTCATGCTTTTTCACAGTTTTCATGCATTTTACCTCTTTTTTCACCCTTCTTCTTTTTGCTCCCCTGGTACTCCATTTCACACTCTGTCATATTTTCGCAAGGACAGCCTTGCACCCCTGGTACTCCATTCGCAAGGACAACATAACACAACACAGTTTGACCCACTCAGGTGACCCATGACATCATATTATTCACAGTGGCACAGGCATTTTATCCATTTTCATGATTTTTAGTCGTTTTCATGCATTTTTACTCTTTTTATCAAATGAGTGTATTTGAATGAAATTCAAGGCGGTTTGACCCGCTCACATGACCCAGGGCACCGTATGAGACCAAGTGGCACAAGCATTTTTTTTTTCATTTTCATGCTTTTTCACCGTTTTCATGCATTTTCACCTCTTTTTTCATCAAAGGCGTGTCTTTGGATGGAATTAGAGGCACGCACGCACACACATGTTCACCTCTTTTTTCATCAAAGGAGTGTCTCTGGATGGAATTAGAGGCACGCACGCACACACATGTTCCCCTCTTTTTTCATCAAAGGAGTGTATTTGGATGGCATTTTACTCCTTTTCATGCTTTTTCATCTTTTTGATTCAGGCACTCTGCCTGACTACTTTTACCCGAAAATAAGGCTTCGTCCTCGGGTAGAATCAGCCAGTGTCTGGTTTGAGGCTGAGGTGGCATTTTTTCATCCAGAGTCTTACAACTTTCAGGGGAATATAGACCCCAATGTGTGTGGTGCATGTGTTTGTTTTTCTCGGCCATGATCCAGGCACTCTGCCTGACTACTTTTACCCGAAAGTAAGGCTTCATCCTCGGGTAGAATCAGTGTCAGCCTGGAGGCTCCACTGACATGTTCCCATGGAAGTATTATGGGCTTCAGGGGCATATATTATGAATAATGTGACCCGCATTTTATTCATTTTCATGCTTTTTCACAGTTTTCATGCATTTTACCTCTTTTTTCCCCCTTCTTCTTTTTGCTCCCCTGGTACTCCATTTCACACTCTGTCATATTTTCGCAAGGACAGCCTTGCACCCCTGGTACTCCATTCGCAAGGACAACACAACACAACACAGTTTGACCCACTCAGGTGACCCATGACATCATATTATACACAGTGGCACAGGCATTTTATCCATTTTCATGATTTTTAGTCGTTTTCATGCATTTTTACTCTTTTTATCAAATGAGTGTATTTGAATGAAATTCAAGGCGGTTTGACCCGCTCACATGACCCAGGGCACCGTATGAGACCCAGTGGCACAAGCATTTTTTTTTCATTTTCATGCTTTTTCACCGTTTTCATGCATTTTCACCTCTTTTTTCATCAAAGGAGTGTCTCTGGATGGAATTAGAGGCACGCACGCACACACATGTTCACCTCTTTTTTCATCAAAGGAGTGTATTTGGATGGCATTTTACTCCTTTTCATGCTTTTTCATCTTTTTGATTCAGGCACTCTGCCTGACTACTTTTACCCGAAAATAAGGCTTCGTCCTCGGGTAGAATCAGCCAGTGTCTGGTTTGAGGCTGAGGTGGCATTTTTTCATCCAGAGTCTTACAACTTTCAGGGGAATATAGACCCCAATGTGTGTGGTGCATGTGTTTGTTTTTCTCGGCCATGATCCAGGCACTCTGCCTGACTACTTTTACCCGAAAGTAAGGCTTCATCCTCGTGTAGAATCAGTCTCAGCCTGGAGGCTCCACTGACATGTTCCCATGGAAGTATTATGGGCTTCAGGGGCATATATTATGAATAATGTGACCCGCATTTTATTCATTTTCATGCTTTTTCACAGTTTTCATGCATTTTACCTCTTTTTTCACCCTTCTACTTTTTGCTCCCCTGGTACTCCATTTCACACTCTGTCATATTTTCGCAAGGACCCCTGGTACTCCATTCGCAAGGACAACACAACACAACACAGTTTGACCCACTCAGGTGACCCATGACATCATATTATACACAGTGGCACAGGCATTTTATCCATTTTCATGATTTTTAGTCGTTTTCATGCATTTTTACTCTTTTTATCAAATGAGTGTATTTGAATGAAATTCAAGGCGGTTTGACCCGCTCACATGACCCAGGGCACCGTATGAGACCAAGTGGCACAAGCATTTTTTTTTTCATTTTCATGCTTTTTCACCGTTTTCATGCATTTTCACCTCTTTTTTCATCAAAGGCGTGTCTTTGGATGGAATTAGAGGCACGCACGCACACACATGTTCACCTCTTTTTTCATCAAAGGAGTGTCTCTGGATGGAATTAGAGGCACGCACGCACACACATGTTCACCTCTTTTTTCATCAAAGGAGTGTATTTGGATGGCATTTTACTCCTTTTCATGCTTTTTCATCTTTTTGATTCAGGCACTCTGCCTGACTACTTTTACCCGAAAATAAGGTTTCGTCCTCGGGTAGAATCAGCCAGTGTCTGGTTTGAGGCTGAGGTGGCATTTTTTCATCCAGAGTCTTACAACTTTCAGGGGAATATAGACCCCAATGTGTGTGGTGCATGTGTTTGTTTTTCTCGGCCATGATCCAGGCACTCTGCCTGACTACTTTTACCCGAAAGTAAGGCTTCATCCTCGGGTAGAATCAGTCTCAGCCTGGAGGCTCCACTGACATGTTCCCATGGAAGTATTATGGGCTTCAGGGGCATATATTATGAATAATGTGACCCGCATTTTATTCATTTTCATGCTTTTTCACAGTTTTCATGCATTTTACCTCTTTTTTCACCCTTCTTCTTTTTGCTCCCCTGGTACTCCATTTCACACTCTGTCATATTTTCGCAAGGACAGCCTTGCACCCCTGGTACTCCATTCGCAAGGACAACATAACACAACACAGTTTGACCCACTCAGGTGACCCATGACATCATATTATTCACAGTGGCACAGGCATTTTATCCATTTTCATGATTTTTAGTCGTTTTCATGCATTTTTACTCTTTTTATCAAATGAGTGTATTTGAATGAAATTCAAGGCGGTTTGACCCGCTCACATGACCCAGGGCACCGTATGAGACCAAGTGGCACAAGCATTTTTTTTTTCATTTTCATGCTTTTTCACCGTTTTCATGCATTTTCACCTCTTTTTTCATCAAAGGCGTGTCTTTGGATGGAATTAGAGGCACGCACGCACACACATGTTCACCTCTTTTTTCATCAAAGGAGTGTCTCTGGATGGAATTAGAGGCACGCACGCACACACATGTTCCCCTCTTTTTTCATCAAAGGAGTGTATTTGGATGGCATTTTACTCCTTTTCATGCTTTTTCATCTTTTTGATTCAGGCACTCTGCCTGACTACTTTTACCCGAAAATAAGGCTTCGTCCTCGGGTAGAATCAGCCAGTGTCTGGTTTGAGGCTGAGGTGGCATTTTTTCATCCAGAGTCTTACAACTTTCAGGGGAATATAGACCCCAATGTGTGTGGTGCATGTGTTTGTTTTTCTCGGCCATGATCCAGGCACTCTGCCTGACTACTTTTACCCGAAAGTAAGGCTTCATCCTCGGGTAGAATCAGTCTCAGCCTGGAGGCTCCACTGACATGTTCCCATGGAAGTATTATGGGCTTCAGGGGCATATATTATGAATAATGTGACCCGCATTTTATTCATTTTCATGCTTTTTCACAGTTTTCATGCATTTTACCTCTTTTTTCACCCTTCTTCTTTTTGCTCCCCTGGTACTCCATTTCACACTCTGTCATATTTTCGCAAGGACCCCTGGTACTCCATTCGCAAGGACAACACAACACAACACAGTTTGACCCACTCAGGTGACCCATGACATCATATTATACACAGTGGCACAGGCATTTTATCCATTTTCATGATTTTTAGTCGTTTTCATGCATTTTTACTCTTTTTATCAAATGAGTGTATTTGAATGAAATTCAAGGCGGTTTGACCCGCTCACATGACCCAGGGCACCGTATGAGACCCAGTGGCACAAGCATTTTTTTTTCATTTTCATGCTTTTTCACCGTTTTCATGCATTTTCAACCTCTTTTTTCATCAAAGGCGTGTCTTTGGATGGAATTAGAGGCACGCACGCACACACATGTTCACCTCTTTTTTCATCAAAGGAGTGTCTCTGGATGGAATTAGAGGCACGCACGCACACACATGTTCACCTCTTTTTTCATCAAAGGAGTGTATTTGGATGGCATTTTACTCCTTTTCATGCTTTTTCATCTTTTTGATTCAGGCACTCTGCCTGACTACTTTTACCCGAAAATAAGGCTTCGTCCTCGGGTAGAATCAGCCAGTGTCTGGTTTGAGGCTGAGGTGGCATTTTTTCATCCAGAGTCTTAACACTTTCAGGGGAATATAGACCCCCAATGTGTGTGGTGCATGTGTTTGTTTTTCTCGGCCATGATCCAGGCACTCTGCCTGACTACTTTTACCCGAAAGTAAGGCTTCATCCTCGTGTAGAATCAGTCTCAGCCTGGAGGCTCCACTGACATGTTCCCATGGAAGCATTATGGGCTTCAGGGGCATATATTATGAATAATGTGACCCGCATTTTATTCATTTTCATGCTTTTTCACAGTTTTCATGCATTTTACCTCTTTTTTCCCCCTTCTTCTTTTTGCTCCCCTGGTACTCCATTTCACACTCTGTCATATTTTCGCAAGGACAGCCTCGCACCCCTGGTACTCCATTCGCAAGGACAACACAACACAACACAGTTTGACCCACTCAGCCTAAGCCTAAGGTGCAGAAAAGCGCTGGAAACGGTGAGAGAAGCCTATTTTACCAACTTTGGTTAAAATCTTCAGGTTTTCATCACAGATCAGCCTAAGGTGCAGAAAAGCGCTGGAAACGGTGAGAGAAGCCTATTTTAGCAACTTTGGTTGAAATCTTCATTTTTTCATCCCAGATCAGCCTAAGGTGCAACAAAAGCGCTGGAAACGGTGAGAGAAGCCTATTTTAGCAACTTTGGTTGAAATCTTCATTTTTTTCATCACAGATCAGCCTAAGGTGCAGAAAAGCGCTGGAAACGGTGAGAGAAGCCTATTTTAGCAACTTTGGTTGAAATCTTCATTTTTTCATCACAGATCAGCCTAAGGTGCAGAAAAGCGCTGGAAACGGTGAGAGAAGCCTATTTTAGCAACTTTGGTTGAAATTCTTCATGTTTTCATCACAGATCAGCCTAAGGTGCAGAAAAGCGCTGGAAACGGTGAGAGAAGCCTATTTTAGCAACTTTGGTTGAAATCTTCATGTTTTCATCACAGATCAGCCTAAGGTGCAGAAAAGCGCTGGAAACGGTGAGAGAAGCCTATTTTAGCAACTTTGGTTGAAATCTTCATGTTTTCATCACAGATCAGCCTAAGGTGCAGAAAAGCGCTGGAAACGGTGAGAGAAGCCTATTTTAGCAACTTTGGTTGAAATCTTCATGTTTTCATCACAGATCAGCCTAAGGTGCAGAAAAGCGCTGGAAACGGTGAGAGAAGCCTATTTTAGCAACTTTGTTGAAATCTTCATTTTTTTCATCACAGATCAGCCTAAGGTGCAGAAAAGCGCTGGAAACGGTGAGAGAAGAAGCCTATTTTAGCAACTTTGGTTGAAATCTTCATGTTTTCATCACAGATCAGCCTAAGGTGCAGAAAAGCGCTGGAAACGGTGAGAGAAGCCTATTTTAGCAACTTTGGTTGAAATCTTCATGTTTTCATCACAGATCAGCCTAAGGTGCAGAAAAGCGCTGGAAACGGTGAGAGAAGCCTATTTTAGCAACTTTGGTTGAAATCTTCATGTTTTCATCACAGATCAGCCTAAGGTGCAGAAAAGCGCTGGAAACGGTGAGAGAAGCCTATTTTAGCAACTTTGGTTGAAATCTTCATGTTTTCATCACAGATGAGCCTAAGGTGCAGAAAAGCGCTGGAAACGGTGAGAGAAGCCTATTTTAGCAACTTTGGTTGAAATCTTCATGTTTTCATCACAGATCAGCCTAAGGTGCAGAAAAGCGCTGGAAACGGTGAGAGAAGCCTATTTTAGCAACTTTGGTTGAAATCTTCATGTTTTCATCACAGATCAGCCTAAGGTGCAGAAAAGCGCTGGAAACGGTGAGAGAAGCCTATTTTAGCAACTTTGGTTGAAATCTTCATTTTTTCATCACAGATCAGCCTAAGGTGCAGAAAAGCGCTGGAAACGGTGAGAGAAGCCTATTTTAGCAACATTGGTTGAAATCTTCATGTTTTCATCACAGATCAGCCTAAGGTGCAGAAAAGCGCTGGAAACGGTGAGAGAAGCCTATTTTAGCAACTTTGGTTGAAATCTTCATGTTTTCATCACAGATCAGCCTAAGGTGCAGAAAAGCGCTGGAAACGGTGAGAGAAGCCTATTTTAGCAACTTTGGTTGAAATCTTCATTTTTCATCACAGATCAGCCTAAGGTGCAGAAAAGCGCTGGAAATGGTGAGAGAAGCCTATTTTAGCAACTTTGGTTGAAATCTTCATTTTTTCATCCCAGATCAGCCTAAGGTGCACAAAAGCGCTGGAAACGGTGAGATAAGCCTGTTTTAGCACCTTTGGTTGATGTTTGGAAGTTTCATGGAATAAAGCTGAAAATCAGTGCTGTTTGACTGCCATAATGAAATAGGGTCACTCATCAACGTATTTTCTCAAAAGGTCTGCAGTCATATTGCTTGATACTCACCATGCTTACAGTGGATGTTTATAATGAAAAAGGGTAATTTGAAATCTTGGTTTCAACTCTAAAGGAATTCTTTAAACAAATGGTTTTAAGTTTTGGAATCCCCAATGAAAAAGTGTCAACTGAACAGTTTTTTCAGTCTAAATGGCACAAGGTGCAGAAAGCGCTGAAAACGGTGAGAGAACCCTATTTAGCAACTTTGGTTGAAATCTTCATGTTTTCATCACAGATCAGCCTAAGGTGCAGAAAAGCGCTGGAAACGGTGAGAGAAGCCTATTTTAGCAACTTTGGTTGAAATCTTCATGTTTTCATCACAGATCAGCCTAAGGTGCAGAAAAGCGCTGGAAACGGTGAGAGAAGCCTATTTTAGCAACTTTGGTTGAAATCTTCATGTTTTCATCACAGATCAGCCTAAGGTGCAGAAAAGCGCTGGAAACGGTGAGAGAAGCCTATTTTAGCAACTTTGGTTGAAATCTTCATGTTTTCATCACAGATCAGCCTAAGGTGCAGAAAAGCGCTGGAAACGGTGAGAGAAGCCTATTTTAGCAACTTTGGTTGAAATCTTCATGTTTTCATCACAGATCAGCCTAAGGTGCAGAAAAGCGCTGGAAACGTGAGAGAAGCCTATTTTATCACTTTGGTTGAAATCTTCATGTTTTCATCAAAGATCAGCCTAAGGTGCAGAAAAGCGCTGGAAACGGTGAGAGAAGCCTGTTTTAGCACCTTTGGTTGATGTTTGGAGGTTTCATGGACTAAAGCTGAAAATCAGTGCTGTTTGACTGCCATAATGAAATAGGGTCACTCATCAACGTATTTTCTCAAAAGGTCTGCAGTCATATTGCTTGATACTCACCATGCTTACAGTGGATGTTTATAATGAAAAAGGGTAATTTGAAATCTTGGTTTCAACTCTAAAGGAATTCTTTAAACAAATGATTTAAGTTTTGGAATCCCCAATGAAAAAGTTGCAACTGAACAGTTTTTTCAGTCTAAATGGCACAAGGTGCAGAAAAGCGCTGGAAACGGTGAGAGAAGCCTATTTTAGCAACTTTGGTTGAAATCTTCATGTTTTCATCACAGATCAGCCTAAGGTGCAGAAAAGCGCTGGAAACGGTGAGAGAAGCCTATTTTAGCAACTTTGGTTGAAATCTTCATGTTTTCATCACAGATCAGCCTAAGGTGCAGAAAAGCGCTGGAAACGGTGAGAGAAGCCTATTTTAGCAACTTTGGTTGAAATCTTCATGTTTTCATCACAGATCAGCCTAAGGTGCAGAAAAGCGCTGGAAACGGTGAGAGAAGCCTATTTTAGCAACTTTGGTTGAAATCTTCATGTTTTCATCACAGATCAGCCTAAGGTGCAGAAAAGCGCTGGAAACGGTGAGAGAAGCCTATTTTAGCAACTTTGGTTGAAATCTTCATGTTTTCATCACAGATCAGCCTAAGGTGCAGAAAAGCGCTGGAAACGGTGAGAGAAGCCTATTTTAGCAACTTTGGTTGAAATCTTCATGTTTTCATCACAGATCAGCCTAAGGTGCAGAAAAGCGCTGGAAACGGTGAGAGAAGCCTATTTTAGCAACTTTGGTTGAAATCTTCATGTTTTCATCACAGATCAGCCTAAGGTGCAGAAAAGCGCTGGAAACGGTGAGAGAAGCCTATTTTAGCAACTTTGGTTGAAATCTTCATGTTTTCATCACAGATCAGCCTAAGGTGCAGAAAAGCGCTGGAAACGGTGAGAGAAGCCTATTTTAGCAACTTTGGTTGAAATCTTCATGTTTTCATCACAGATCAGCCTAAGGTGCAGAAAAGCGCTGGAAACGGTGAGAGAAGCCTATTTTAGAAACTTTGGTTGAAATCTTCATGTTTTCATCACAGATCAGCCTAAGGTGCAGAAAAGCGCTGGAAACGGTGAGAGAAGCCTATTTTAGCAACTTTGGTTGAAATCTTCATGTTTTCATCAAAGATCAGCCTAAGGTGCAGAAAAGCGCTGGAAACGGTGAGAGAAGCCTATTTTAGCAACTTTGGTTGAAATCTTCATGTTTTCATCACAGATCAGCCTAAGGTGCAGAAAAGCGCTGGAAACGGTGAGAGAAGCCTATTTTAGCAACTTTGGTTGAAATCTTCATGTTTTCATCACAGATCAGCCTAAGGTGCAGAAAAGCGCTGGAAACGGTGAGAGAAGCCTATTTTAGCAACTTTGGTTGAAATCTTCATGTTTTCATCACAGATCAGCCTAAGGTGCAGAAAAGCGCTGGAAACGGTGAGATAAGCCTGTTTTAGCACCTTTGGTTGATGTTTGGAGGTTTCATGGACTAAAGCTGAAAATCAGTGCTGTTTGACTGCCATAATGAAATAGGGTCACTCATCAACGATTTTTCTCAAAAGGTCTGCAGTCATATTGCTTGATACTCACCATGCTTACAGTGGATGTTTATAATGAAAAAGGGTAATTTGAAATCTTGGTTTCAACTCTAAAGGAATTCTTTAAACAAATGATTTTAAGTTTTGGAATCCCCAATGAAAAAGTTGCAACTGAACAGTTTTTTCAGTCTAAATGGCACAAGGTGCAGAAAAGCGCTGGAAACGGTGAGAGAAGCCTATTTTAGCAACTTTGGTTGAAATCTTCATGTTTTCATCACAGATCAGCCTAAGGTGCAGAAAAGCGCTGGAAACGGTGAGAGAAGCCTATTTTAGCAACTTTGGTTGAAATCTTCATGTTTTCATCACAGATCAGCCTAAGGTGCAGAAAAGCGCTGGAAACGGTGAGAGAAGCCTATTTTAGCAACTTTGGTTGAAATCTTCATGTTTTCATCACAGATCAGCCTAAGGTGCAGAAAAGCGCTGGAAACGGTGAGAGAAGCCTATTTTAGCAACTTTGGTTGAAATCTTCATGTTTTCATCACAGATCAGCCTAAGGTGCAGAAAAGCGCTGGAAACGGTGAGAGAAGCCTATTTTACCAACTTTGGTTGAAATCTTCATGTTTTCATCACAGATGAGCCTAAGGTGCAGAAAAGCGCTGGAAACGGTGAGAGAAGCTTATTTTAGCAACTTTGGTTGAAATCTTCATGTTTTCATCACAGATCAGCCTAAGGTGCAGAAAAGCGCTGGAAACGGTGAGAGAAGCCTATTTTAGCAACTTTGGTTGAAATCTTCATGTTTTCATCACAGATCAGCCTAAGGTGCAGAAAGCGCTGGAAACGGTGAGAGAAGCCTATTTTAGCAACTTTGGTTGAAATCTTCATTTTTTCATCACAGATCAGCCTAAGGTGCAGAAAAGCGCTGGAAACGGTGAGAGAAGCCTATTTTAGCAACTTTGGTTGAAATCTTCATGTTTTCATCACAGATCAGCCTAAGGTGCAGAAAAGCGCTGGTAACGGTGAGAGAAGCCTATTTTAGAAACTTTGGTTGAAATCTTCATGTTTTCATCACAGATCAGCCTAAGGTGCAGAAAAGCGCTGGAAACGGTGAGAGAAGCCTATTTTAGCAACTTTGGTTGAAATCTTCATTTTTTCATCACAGATCAGCCTAAGGTGCAGAAAAGCGCTGGAAATGGTGAGAGAAGCCTATTTTAGCAACTTTGGTTGAAATCTTCATTTTTTCATCCCAGATCAGCCTAAGGTGCACAAAAGCGCTGGAAACGGTGAGATAAGCCTGTTTTAGCACCTTTGGTTGATGTTTGGAAGTTTCATGGAATAAAGCTGAAAATCAGTGCTGTTTGACTGCCATAATGAAATAGGGTCACTCATCAACGTATTTTCTCAAAAGGTCTGCAGTCATATTGCTTGATACTCACCATGCTTACAGTGGATGTTTATAATGAAAAAGGGTAATTTGAAATCTTGGTTTCAACTCTAAAGGAATTCTTTAAACAAATGGTTTTAAGTTTTGGAATCCCCAATGAAAAAGTGTCAACTGAACAGTTTTTTCAGTCTAAATGGCACAAGGTGCAGAAAAGCGCTGAAAACGGTGAGAGAACCCTATTTAGCAACTTTGGTTGAAATCTTCATGTTTTCATCACAGATCAGCCTAAGGTGCAGAAAAGCGCTGGAAACGGTGAGAGAAGCCTATTTTAGCAACTTTGGTTGAAATCTTCATGTTTTCATCACAGATCAGCCTAAGGTGCAGAAAAGCGCTGGAAACGGTGAGAGAAGCCTATTTTAGCAACTTTGGTTGAAATCTTCATGTTTTCATCACAGATCAGCCTAAGGTGCAGAAAAGCGCTGGAAACGGTGAGAGAAGCCTATTTTAGCAACTTTGGTTGAAATCTTCATGTTTTCATCACAGATCAGCCTAAGGTGCAGAAAAGCGCTGGAAACGGTGAGAGAAGCCTATTTTAGCAACTTTGGTTGAAATCTTCATGTTTTCATCACAGATCAGCCTAAGGTGCAGAAAAGCGCTGGAAACGGTGAGAGAAGCCTATTTTATCAACTTGGTTGAAATCTTCATGTTTTCATCAAAGATCAGCCTAAGGTGCAGAAAAGCGCTGGAAACGGTGAGAGAAGCCTATTTTAGCAACTTTGGTTGAAATCTTCATTTTTTCATTCCAGATCAGCCTAAGGTGCACAAAAGCGCTGGAAACGGTGAGATAAGCCTGTTTTAGCACCTTTGGTTGATGTTTGGAGGTTTCATGGACTAAAGCTGAAAATCAGTGCTGTTTGACTGCCATAATGAAATAGGGTCACTCATCAACGTATTTTCTCAAAAGGTCTGCAGTCATATTGCTTGATACTCACCATGCTTACAGTGGATGTTTATAATGAAAAAGGGTAATTTGAAATCTTGGTTTCAACTCTAAAGGAATTCTTTAAACAAATGATTTTAAGTTTTGGAATCCCCAATGAAAAAGTTGCAACTGAACAGTTTTTTCAGTCTAAATGGCACAAGGTGCAGAAAAGCGCTTGAAACGGTGAGAGAAGCCTATTTTAGCAACTTTGGTTGAAATCTTCATGTTTTCATCACAGATCAGCCTAAGGTGCAGAAAAGCGCTGGAAACGGTGAGAGAAGCCTATTTTAGCAACTTTGGTTGAAATCTTCATTTTTTTCATCACAGATCAGCCTAAGGTGCAGAAAAGCGCTGGAAACGGTGAGAGAAGCCTATTTTAGCAACTTTGGTTGAAATCTTCATGTTTTCATCACAGATCAGCCTAAGGTGCAGAAAAGCGCTGGAAACGGTGAGAGAAGCCTATTTTAGCAACTTTGGTTGAAATCTTCATTTTTTCATCACAGATCAGCCTAAGGTGCAGAAAAGCGCTAGAAACGGTGAGAGAAGCCTATTTTAGCAACTTTGGTTGAAATCTTCATTTTTTTCATCACAGATCAGCCTAAGGTGCAGAAAAGCGCTGGAAACGGTGAGAGAAGCCTATTTTAGCAACGTTGGTTGAAATCTTCATTTTTTCATCACAGATCAGCCTAAGGTGCAGAAAAGCGCTGGAAACGGTGAGAGAAGCCTATTTTATCAACTTTGGTTGAAATCTTCATGTTTTCATCACAGATCAGCCTAAGGTGCAGAAAAGCGCTGGAAACGGTGAGAGAAGCCTATTTTAGCAACTTTGGTTGAAATCTTCATGTTTTCATCACAGATCAGCCTAAGGTGCAGAAAAGCGCTGGAAACGGTGAGAGAAGCCTATTTTAGCAACTTTGGTTGAAATCTTCATGTTTTCATCACAGATCAGCCTAAGGTGCAGAAAAGCGCTGGAAACGGTGAGAGAAGCCTATTTTAGCAACTTTGGTTGAAATCTTCATGTTTTCATCACAGATCAGCCTAAGGTGCAGAAAAGCGCTGGAAACGGTGAGATAAGCCTGTTTTAGCACCTTTGGTTGATGTTTGGAGGTTTCATGGACTAAAGCTGAAAATCAGTGCTGTTTGACTGCCATAATGAAATAGGGTCACTCATCAACGTATTTTCTCAAAAGGTCTGCAGTCATATTGCTTGATACTCACCATGCTTACAGTGGATGTTTATAATGAAAAAGGGTAATTTGAAATCTTGGTTTCAACTCTAAAGGAATTCTTTAAACAAATGATTTTAAGTTTTGGAATCCCCAATGAAAAAGTTGCAACTGAACAGTTTTTTCAGTCTAAATGGTACAAGGTGCAGAAAAGCGCTGGAAACGGTGAGAGAAGCCTATTTTAGCAACTTTGGTTGAAATCTTCATGTTTTCATCACAGATCAGCCTAAGGTGCAGAAAAGCGCTGGAAACGGTGAGAGAAGCCTATTTTAGCAACTTTGGTTGAAATCTTCATGTTTTCATCACAGATCAGCCTAAGGTGCAGAAAAGCGCTGGAAACGGTGAGAGAAGCCTATTTTAGCAACTTTGGTTGAAATCTTCATGTTTTCATCACAGATCAGCCTAAGGTGCAGAAAAGCGCTGGAAACGGTGAGAGAAGCCTATTTTAGCAACTTTGGTTGAAATCTTCATGTTTTCATCACAGATCAGCCTAAGGTGCAGAAAAGCGCTGGAAACGGTGAGAGAAGCCTATTTTAGCAACTTTGGTTGAAATCTTCATGTTTTCATCACAGATCAGCCTAAGGTGCAGAAAAGCGCTGGAAACGGTGAGAGAAGCCTATTTTAGCAACTTTGGTTGAAATCTTCATGTTTTCATCACAGATCAGCCTAAGGTGCAGAAAAGCGCTGGAAACGGTGAGAGAAGCCTATTTTAGCAACTTTGGTTGAAATCTTCATTTTTTCATCACAGATCAGCCTAAGGTGCAGAAAAGCGCTGGAAACGGTGAGAGAAGCCTATTTTAGCAACTTTGGTTGAAATCTTCATGTTTTCATCACAGATCAGCCTAAGGTGCAGAAAAGCGCTGGAAACGGTGAGAGAAGCCTATTTTAGAAACTTTGGTTGAAATCTTCATGTTTTCATCACAGATCAGCCTAAGGTGCAGAAAAGCGCTGGAAACGGTGAGAGAAGCCTATTTTAGCAACTTTGGTTGAAATCTTCATTTTTTCATCACAGATCAGCCTAAGGTGCAGAAAAGCGCTGGAAATGGTGAGAGAAGCCTATTTTAGCAACTTTGGTTGAAATCTTCATTTTTCATCCCAGATCAGCCTAAGGTGCACAAAAGCGCTGGAAACGGTGAGATAAGCCTGTTTTAGCACCTTTGGTTGATGTTTGGAGGTTTCATGGACTAAAGCTGAAAATCAGTGCTGTTTGACTGCCATAATGAAATAGGGTCACTCATCAACGTATTTTCTCAAAAGGTCTGCAGTCATATTGCTTGATACTCACCATGCTTACAGTGGATGTTTATAATGAAAAAGGGTAATTTGAAATCTTGGTTTCAACTCTAAAGGAATTCTTTAAACAAATGGTTTTAAGTTTTGGAATCCCAATGAAAAAGTTGCAACTGAACAGTTTTTTCAGTCTAAATGGCACAAGGTGCAGAAAAGCGCTGAAAATGGTGAGAGAACCCTATTTAGCAACTTTGGTTGAAATCTTCATGTTTTCATCACAGATCAGCCTAAGGTGCAAAAAAGCGCTGGAAACGGTGAGAGAAGCCTATTTTAGCAACTTTGGTTGAAATCTTCATGTTTTCATCACAGATCAGCCTAAGGTGCAGAAAAGCGCTGGAAACGGTGAGAGAAGCCTATTTTAGCAACTTTGGTTGAAATCTTCATGTTTTCATCACAGATCAGCCTAAGGTGCAGAAAAGCGCTGGAAACGGTGAGAGAAGCCTATTTTAGCAACTTTGGTTGAAATCTTCATGTTTTCATCACAGATCAGCCTAAGGTGCAGAAAAGCGCTGGAAACGGTGAGAGAAGCCTATTTTAGCAACTTTGGTTGAAATCTTCATGTTTTCATCACAGATCAGCCTAAGGTGCAGAAAAGCGCTGGAAACGGTGAGAGAAGCCTATTTTAGCAACTTTGGTTGAAATCTTCATTTTTTCATCACAGATCAGCCTAAGGTGCAGAAAAGCGCTGGAAACGGTGAGAGAAGCCTATTTTAGCAACTTTGGTTGAAATCTTCATTTTTTCATCCCAGATCAGCCTAAGGTGCACAAAAGCGCTGGAAACGGTGAGATAAGCCTGTTTTAGCACCTTTGGTTGATGTTTGGAGGTTTCATGGACTAAAGCTGAAAATCAGTGCTGTTTGACTGCCATAATGAAATAGGGTCACTCATCAACGTATTTTCTCAAAAGGTCTGCAGTCATATTGCTTGATACTCACCATGCTTACAGTGGATGTTTATAATGAAAAAGGGTAATTTGAAATCTTGGTTTCAACTCTAAAGGAATTCTTTAAACAAATGATTTTAAGTTTTGGAATCCCCAATGAAAAAGTTGCAACTGAACAGTTTTTTCAGTCTAAATGGCACAAGGTGCAGAAAAGCGCTGGAAACGGTGAGAGAAGCCTATTTTAGCAACTTTGGTTGAAATCTTCATGTTTTCATCACAGATCAGCCTAAGGTGCAGAAAAGCGCTGGAAACGGTGAGAGAAGCCTATTTTAGCAACTTTGGTTGAAATCTTCATGTTTTCATCACAGATCAGCCTAAGGTGCAGAAAAGCGCTGGAAACGGTGAGAGAAGCCTATTTTAGCAACTTTGGTTGAAATCTTCATGTTTTCATCACAGATCAGCCTAAGGTGCAGAAAAGCGCTGGAAACGGTGAGATAAGCCTGTTTTAGCACCTTTGGTTGATGTTTGGAGGTTTCATGGACTAAAGCTGAAAATCAGTGCTGTTTGACTGCCATAATGAAATAGGGTCACTCATCAACGATTTTTCTCAAAAGGTCTGCAGTCATATTGCTTGATACTCACCATGCTTACAGTGGATGTTTATAATGAAAAAGGGTAATTTAAAATCTTGGTTTCAACTCTAAAGGAATTCTTTAAACAAATGATTTTAAGTTTTGGAATCCCCAATGAAAAAGTTGCAACTGAACAGTTTTTTCAGTCTAAATGGCACAAGGTGCAGAAAAGCGCTGGAAACGGTGAGAGAAGCCTATTTTAGCAACTTTGGTTGAAATCTTCATGTTTTCATCACAGATCAGCCTAAGGTGCAGAAAAGCGCTGGAAACGGTGAGAGAAGCCTATTTTAGCAACTTTGGTTGAAATCTTCATGTTTTCATCACAGATCAGCCTAAGGTGCAGAAAAGCGCTGGAAACGGTGAGAGAAGCCTATTTTAGCAACTTTGGTTGAAATCTTCATGTTTTCATCACAGATCAGCCTAAGGTGCAGAAAAGCGCTGGAAACGGTGAGAGAAGCCTATTTTAGCAACTTTGGTTGAAATCTTCATGTTTTCATCACAGATCAGCCTAAGGTGCAGAAAAGCGCTGGAAACGGTGAGAGAAGCCTATTTTAGCAACTTTGGTTGAAATCTTCATGTTTTCATCACAGATCAGCCTAAGGTGCAGAAAAGCGCTGGAAACGGTGAGAGAAGCCTATTTTAGCAACTTTGGTTGAAATCTTCATGTTTTCATCACAGATCAGCCTAAGGTGCAGAAAAGCGCTGGAAACGGTGAGAGAAGCCTATTTTAGCAACTTTGGTTGAAATCTTCATGTTTTCATCACAGATCAGCCTAAGGTGCAGAAAAGCGCTGGAAACGGTGAGAGAAGCCTATTTTAGCAACTTTGGTTGAAATCTTCATGTTTTCATCACAGATCAGCCTAAGGTGCAGAAAAGCGCTGGAAACGGTGAGAGAAGCCTATTTTAGCAACTTTGGTTGAAATCTTCATGTTTTCATCACAGATCAGCCTAAGGTGCAGAAAAGCGCTGGAAACGGTGAGAGAAGCCTATTTTAGCAACTTTGGTTGAAATCTTCATGTTTTCATCACAGATCAGCCTAAGGTGCAGAAAAGCGCTGGAAACGGTGAGAGAAGCCTATTTTAGCAACTTTGGTTGAAATCTTCATGTTTTCATCACAGATCAGCCTAAGGTGCAGAAAGCGCTGGAAACGGTGAGAGAAGCCTATTTTAGCAACTTTGGTTGAAATCTTCATGTTTTCATCACAGATCAGCCTAAGGTGCAGAAAAGCGCTGGAAACGGTGAGATAAGCCTGTTTTAGCACCTTTGGTTGATGTTTGGAGGTTTCATGGACTAAAGCTGAAAATCAGTGCTGTTTGACTGCCATAATGAAATAGGGTCACTCATCAACGATTTTTCTCAAAAGGTCTGCAGTCATATTGCTTGATACTCACCATGCTTACAGTGGATGTTTATAATGAAAAGGGTAATTTGAAATCTTGGTTTCAACTCTAAAGGAATTCTTTAAACAAATGATTTTAAGTTTTGGAATCCCCAATGAAAAAGTTGCAACTGAACAGTTTTTTCAGTCTTAATGGCACAAGGTGCAGAAAAGCGCTGGAAACGGTGAGAGAAGCCTATTTTAGCAACTTTGGTTGAAATCTTCATGTTTTCATCACAGATCAGCCTAAGGTGCAGAAAAGCGCTGGAAACGGTGAGAGAAGCCTATTTTAGCAACTTTGGTTGAAATCTTCATGTTTTCATCACAGATCAGCCTAAGGTGCAGAAAAGCGCTGGAAACGGTGAGAGAAGCCTATTTTAGCAACTTTGGTTGAAATCTTCATGTTTTCATCACAGATCAGCCTAAGGTGCAGAAAAGCGCTGGAAACGGTGAGATAAGCCTGTTTTAGCACCTTTGGTTGATGTTTGGAGGTTTCATGGACTAAAGCTGAAAATCAGTGCTGTTTGACTGCCATAATGAAATAGGGTCACTCATCAACGATTTTTCTCAAAAGGTCTGCAGTCATATTGCTTGATACTCACCATGCTTACAGTGGATGTTTATAATGAAAAAGGGTAATTTGAAATCTTGGTTTCAACTCTAAAGGAATTCTTTAAACAAATGATTTTAAGTTTTGGAATCCCCAATGAAAAAGTTGCAACTGAACAGTTTTTTCAGTCTAAATGGCACAAGGTGCAGAAAAGCGCTGGAAACGGTGAGAGAAGCCTATTTTAGCAACTTTGGTTGAAATCTTCATGTTTTCATCACAGATCAGCCTAAGGTGCAGAAAAGCGCTGGAAACGGTGAGAGAAGCCTATTTTAGCAACTTTGGTTGAAATCTTCATGTTTTCATCACAGATCAGCCTAAGGTGCAGAAAAGCGCTGGAAACGGTGAGAGAAGCCTATTTTAGCAACTTTGGTTGAAATCTTCATGTTTTCATCACAGATCAGCCTAAGGTGCAGAAAAGCGCTGGAAACGGTGAGAGAAGCCTATTTTAGCAACTTTGGTTGAAATCTTCATGTTTTCATCACAGATCAGCCTAAGGTGCAGAAAAGCGCTGGAAACGGTGAGAGAAGCCTATTTTACCAACTTTGGTTGAAATCTTCATGTTTTCATCACAGATGAGCCTAAGGTGCAGAAAAGCGCTGGAAACGGTGAGAGAAGCTTATTTTAGCAACTTTGGTTGAAATCTTCATGTTTTCATCACAGATCAGCCTAAGGTGCAGAAAAGCGCTGGAAACGGTGAGAGAAGCCTATTTTAGCAACTTTGGTTGAAATCTTCATGTTTTCATCACAGATCAGCCTAAGGTGCAGAAAAGCGCTGGAAACGGTGAGAGAAGCCTATTTTAGCAACTTTGGTTGAAATCTTCATTTTTTCATCACAGATCAGCCTAAGGTGCAGAAAAGCGCTGGAAACGGTGAGAGAAGCCTATTTTAGCAACTTTGGTTGAAATCTTCATGTTTTCATCACAGATCAGCCTAAGGTGCAGAAAAGCGCTGGAAACGGTGAGAGAAGCCTATTTTAGAAACTTTGGTTGAAATCTTCATGTTTTCATCACAGATCAGCCTAAGGTGCAGAAAAGCGCTGGAAACGGTG
>NW_026910016.1:30000-32500 GCF_949316205.1 Platichthys flesus
AGGGGTGAACATGCGTGCGCGCGTGCCTCTAATTCCATCCAAAGAAGACACTCCTTTGATGAAAAAAGAGGTGAAAATGCATGAAAACTGTGAAAAAGCATGAAAATGAATGAAATGCCGGTCACATTATTCATAATATATGCCCCTGAAGCCCATAATACTTCCATGGGAACATGTCAGTGGAGCCTCCAGGCTGAGACTGATTCTACCCGAGGATGAAGCCTTACTTTCGGGTAAAAGTAGTCAGGCAGAGTGCCTGGATCATGGCCGAGAAAAACAGACACATGCACCACACACATTGGGGTCTATATTCCCCTGAAAGTTGTAAGACTCTGGATGAAAAAATGCCACCTCAGCCTCAAACCAGAGACTGGCTGATTCTACCCGAGGACGAAGCCTTATTTTCGGGTAAAAGTAGTCAGGCAGAGTGCCTGAAAAAAAAAAAAAAGGATGAAAAAGCATGAAAAGGAGTAAAAATGCCATCCAAATACACTCCTTTGATATAAAAGGGGTGAACATGCGTGCGTGCGTGCCTCTAATTCCATCCAAAGAAGACACTCCTTTGATGAAAAAAGAGGTGAAAATGCATGAAAACTGTGAAAAAGCATGAAAATGAAAAAAAATGCTTGTGCCACTGGGTCTCATACGGTGCCCTGGCTCATGTGAGCGGGTCAAACCGCCTTGAATTTCATTCAAATACACTCATTTGATAAAAAGAGTAAAAATGCATGAAAACGACTAAAAATCATGAAAATGGATAAAATGCCTGTGCCACTGTGTCTAATATGATGTCATGGGTCACCTGAGTGGGTCAAACTGTGTTGTGTTGTGTTGTCCTTGCGAATGGAGTACCAGGGTTGCGAGGCTGTCCTTGCGAAAATATGACAGAGTGTGAAATGGAGTACCAGGGGAGCAAAAAGAAGAAGGGGGAAAAAAGAGGTGAAAATGCATGAAAACGGTGAAAAAGCATGAAAATGAATGAAATGCCGGTCACATTATTCATAATATATGCCCCTGAAGCCCATGATACTTCCATGGGAACATGTCAGTGGAGCCTCCAGGCTGAGACTGATTCTACCCGAGGACGAAGCCTTATTTTCGGGTAAAAGTAGTCAGGCAGAGTGCCTGGATCATGGCCGAGAAAAACAAACACATGCACCACCCACATTGGGGTCTATATTCCCCTGAAAGTTGTGAGACTCTGGAGGAAAAAATGCCACCTGAGCCTCAAACCAGGGACTGGCTGATTCTACCCGAGGACGAAGCCTTATTTTCGGGTAAAAGTAGCCAGGCTGAGGGGCCTGGATCATGGCCGAGAAAAACAAACACATGCACCACGTACATTGGGGTCTATATTCCCCTGAAAGTTGTAAGATTCTGGATGAAAAATGCCACCGGAGCCTCGAACCAGAGACTGGCTGATTCTACCCAGGAATGAGGTCTGATTTCCGGGTCAAAAAATCAGGCGGAGTGCCTGATGAAAAACGATGAAAAAGCATGAAAATGAGAAAAAAGCTTGTGCCACTGGGTCTAATACGGTGCCCTGGGTCATCTGAGCGGGCCAAACCGCCTTGAATTTCATTCAAATACACTCATTTGAGAAAAAAAGTAAAAATTGCATGAAAACGACTAAAAATCACGAAAATGGATAAAATGCCTGTGCCACTGTGGATACTATGATGGCATGGGTCACCTGAGAGGGCCAAACTGTGTTTAATTCCATTCCAATACTCAACATTTGATAAAAAGAGTAAAAATGCATGAAAACGACTAAAAATCATGAAAATGGATAAAATGCCTGTGCCACTGTGTGTGATATGATGTCATGGGTCACCTGAGTGGGTCAAACTGTGTTTAATTTCATCAAAACTCAAAATTGTTATAAAAAAGGCCAAAACAGGGTATCGAGAAAAATAGTGAGGCCGATCGCTCTCGATGTCTGAGGTTTCACCCCCCTTTGCAGAACACTATCGGCACGATTACAGAAACCCAGCTTTCGAAGACACTTAGTGCAATGGACAGAGTGTGGAGCATGCAGGTGACCAAGTGGGACCTACAAGCCCACCTGCAGGGCCCATCATTGGGGCTCACACATTACCCCGAAGCCCATCCTACCTCCGTGGGGAAATGTCAGTGGAACTTCCAGGCGGGCTTACTGACTGATGCTACCCAGGAATCGGGCCTCATTTTCGGATACAAATTCAGCTTGAGAGACCCCCCTCTGGACTGAGCGTGGAGCATACGGGTGACCAAGTGGGACCTGCGGGGCCCATTGTGGGGCTTACACATCACCCTGAAGCCCATCCTACCCCCGTGGGGGAAATGTCAGTGGGAGTTCCAGGCGGGTTAAAACTCACTGATTCTACCCAGGAATCAGGCCTTATTTTCGGATACAAATTCAGGTTGAGAGACCCAGCTCTGGACAACACTCTGAGATTTTTTTTTTTTTTTTTTCCTTCTTTCTTTTTATCGAATCCTCCAGGTGAACGAATGGCACATA